>NW_010120841.1:23416-23730 GCF_000699245.1 Pterocles gutturalis
ACATAAATAATGCGGCTGTTGTCAGATCTCCCCGTGGTGTGTAAGGGCAGATCTGGAAATCTGAAGGCCACGACCTTCATGTTTCTCAGCAGGGACCGAAACGCCCTCGGAGCCAAAGTAGTGGGAAAATGAGAGTCTGTGTTATGCTTTAACATGATACTGACAGGCAAATGTAATTTCTCAGAGTTCACTCCGGCGAACGCTGATCTGGTTTATAATCTCACGCGCTCCAGCGGCTGGCTGGGCTGCAGCTCCAGGGCTCCAGGGTATGGGATGGGGTGGGATGGAGGGGATGGGATGGGATGGGATGGGAT
>NW_010120842.1:0-3666 GCF_000699245.1 Pterocles gutturalis
TCCAAGAGCCTTCTGGAGCTCTTGCAGCTGATCCTAGGAGCTCTGGGGATGAAGTATATGATTTCTTAAACCTCTCAATGATTCCTTATAAGCTGTTGATTACAGAATGTTTCACAAAAAATAGCAAAGTCTTTCTCAAAATAGTTTCAGAGAAGATAGATTACTACATGACTTCCTGTGAAACTAGATTCAGTCCTACCTGACACACTCTGATATTAGACATAGCCTTACTTCCCCAGTTGCTTTCTACCTTGTTCTTTGTTTCTGTTTGCCTGCCCTCACACAGCTGCAGTGAGAGAGGAAAAGTGCTGAGTGCCCATAGCTGATACAGCAGTCACAGAAGCTAAGCTTTGAGAAATAAAAGGTGCTAAATATTCTGAAAAAAATATAGTGTGGAAGTCTTATTATTGCATCCTATTACAGTGACAACCTTAATAGTTTGCACTTAGTATTTGAATATACTTTAGCTGTGATTGTATTGTTACTTTATGAACCTTTAAAAAATATCTTCTGAGGTCACAATACTATTTGTTTCTTGTTATTACTGGGGCATGGAGGGTATAATTGTGTATCGTTTCAAGAGTGCTGTCTGTTGAGGTACTCCATGACCCTTACCACTAGAGTGGCCATGGACAGGCTCCAACAACAGGACATGGGACAACCCAAAGATACTGTCAGGACATGAAGTCAGCCTTGTTCCTTGGGGAAGAAAGTACAAGACCCTATTTCTATTTCCAGCAAGTTTGCACTTGCAAGCATTGGGACACTTTTTTTCATGTGTGACTACGTCTGGTAATATAACTTTTGCTTCTCTCCTACAGGGAACCAAGATGTGATGAACTGATACAGATTTTTTACTCTTCCAATGAGCTTCAGGTGAAAATCAAAATCAGTTAGTCATGTAAATAATAATGCTGCAGTTTGTGTCTCTGATGAACCTATAGGTAAACACCGAAGTAATGAGCCCAAGTGAACATAGGAAATATGCAAAACCAGTCCAGCCACTTCTCTGACAGAAATGGTACTGCCTCAGCAGTACCTCAGCATCCTGCTACCCAGAAGGGACTGATTTTAGTACAAGGTTGTCATACAAGTCATGCAAGTATTTTTGTTTTAATCTGTGATTCACTTCAGTGCTGAGGAGTCTGATTCATCCTCTTTTCAAGTCAACAGAAAGATTTGCAATAACTTCAAAAGGAACTGGAATAAACAGCAGCTTAAGCTAGCCAGAGGCTGGCTTTTTCATTCAAATCTTAGCCATGTACTTTTAAAACCAGTTAAGGTCACCCTAGTTTTTACCTGCAAGTGACTACATAACCAAGACTGGAAGTCATGGGTAAAATATGGAAGTGTTTAAACTTTATTGTGGCCATGAATTTCCATATCTTCTTATATGACCCTTCCAAGTTCCCTTCAGACTGAAACACTTTACTCTGATTCTTATAAATTGTTTTTTCAAAGTTTTTGTGTGGTTTTTATTTTAGTTTTTTCCCCCAAGTGCTGTGCTGATTATCACACAACAGTGTGATAATCATAAAGGTGATTTTTAGGAACTGCAGAATCCAATCCTGTCCATTTCTAGCAGCTTTGGAGGCAGTGTACTAAAGAACTGCAAAGTCAACGGGTTTCTTTTGCTCAGGATAACCTGAGCTCCAAGGAACACTTACTGACCAGGCCTGAAACTGTAATTACACCACTCATGGCAGCAGTGGATTGTGTCTCAGTGGAGGTTCTTGGACAGTATCTATATTCTCAGGGATGTATGTACTTTTTCTCATATAATTCTTCTGGATGCTTCCTTTACACCAAGAAATTCTTTTTTTTTTTACTGTTACCAGAATTATCTGATGATTCATCAGGGAGTTGTTGCCTTTTCCATGGTACTTAGCATTGAGGACAAATAGGCATCTAATGATCAAATCAAAGCACTTTCTATCTTTATCTATGGTTTACTATCTTGTGGATTAAACAGTTGTTACCTGCACTGTGGAACTACTGTGCCTGGTGCTGAGCTTGTTAGGTCTTAGGTAATGAGTAGTTACCTACTACTACCCTATTTTGGATAAGATAATGAGTATTACCGATTTTGGACAGGTAATGAGTAGTTACCAGCTACCTCCTATTTTGGGATGAGTTGCAGCTAGCTGTGTTGAAGACAGCTCCATATTTAGCTTAACTCCTTGATATAAAGGATGAACTAACAATTTACGTCCAATACAAGAGAAAAAAGACTAACTTTAAGCCATAAGAAAGTTTGCTTGGCATTTTGACTCTAAATCACAATATGCTTTTATAAAGCATTAACTTAATCTTTATAACCTAGTCATTTGAACAATTACGCATCCAAGGGCAAGATACTGCTGTTTTAATTTACTTCTTTGTGCTTGAAAGGACAGGTTCTCTGATGCTGAAGACAGTGAAAATGTTACTGTTGAGAATGCTATTAGATTAAGACCTTGGGTCTAAGCTTCGTTGTCCCACTTCTCCATTCACATTAGTGACAGATGGGAGCAAAACATGAATCGACAACATCAGTAGTGTGCTTTTCCTTCCACTCTGCATTCCAGTTACAGGTACATTACAAGGTAGAATGGTGGATTTGCTCGCCATATATGCATGTGAGCATTTGTGTGCATACCCATATGTATATGAATTCAAAGTTTACATGTGACGAACTGGGTTCTGTGCAGAGGATGAGGTAGGAGCCTTCCCCATCTTATCTCATCTACAGATGAGGTACATTGTTCCCAAAGCCTGTCTAGTGAACCTTGTCATGTCTACTAGGTGATGTTTGCCCTGGTTGCTTCCTGCTAAATCCAGCTTTTATGACCCTGTACTGTATTTTGTTTCTCTCATTTCTAGAGGCTTGCTTGGCTAAAGTGCTGTACTCATTTTATCCATAGCCTTCACTTAAATAAGTAACCTTCTGTTTCTCTTTGTGCAGAGGTAATGATCAATCATTTTCCTTCTCAAAATAGAGCTTGCTGCCTAGTGCTCCTTATGAAATCTGCTGCAAACCTTTTCTAGCACAAAGGAGTCTCCAATTGCAAAATGTCCTGCCTGACATCATTAATAACAGTAACCAAGCTGAACTTTTTTTTTTTTTTTTTTTTTTTTTTTTTTTTTGTAGAAAGCTGGCCAAATGCAGAAACTTAGAGAAGAAAAAGTAAGGTCAGAGAAAAGCTGTGTAAACTCTTCTGGAAAGCTGAAAATGAATAGGTCAGATTATTGAGTTTTATTATAACTTTTTTGCCCACTAAGGTGTTTTGTGGTGTCCTTCAGTCCTCCTCTTTCATATGGCCTCCTTCACTGTCAGATAGAGAAATGGAATGAATTCCTTTTTGCTGGAACTCTTTCAGTATCAGACCGTAGACCTCTGTTTCCTCTCACACACCAAGAAAATACCTTCCACCTTAACATTGGTCTGGAAGGATAGCAAGATGCTGGTCACCAACTGCTTTTCTCCCAGCAACAGCAAGATGGGGACAGCCTTCAGCATGTCAGAGCTGGACCTCTTGTGCAGGAACAAGTCACTCCTGGGAACTATGACTGAAATGAATGGCCTCCACACATTTAGCATTTGCCAAACTGCATCCTTAGAGAGCTCCGAGTGAGAAAATGAAATCACCCAACTAGCACAGCAGTAGTCATAATGAAATATGTTCA
>NW_010120842.1:3697-15619 GCF_000699245.1 Pterocles gutturalis
CAGGCAGTGAAGAAATAAAATGAGGTGGGAAAGAAACTGAGAATTGGTGACATCACACTTCAAAGGAAAGCCTGCCTAATGGTAAAAATACGTTAAAAATTGTATAGAATTTAATGACTTCCAAAATACTGGAGAGTGATTAATTGACCAGGTAGTGAGCCACCGGCTTGGATGAGCACATTAATCACTGCACCACCATGTCTGTCACACACTCCTTTCAGTGCTCTGCATTTCCTTTGTATATCTAGAGATGCAGGACTGATAGACAACCATTGACAAAATGCCATCTGGGGCGGGGAGGGAGGGAACAGAACTGAACAACTCATCACCACCTGGTTCACTCTGCAGGGAAAGCTTTTGCCTCAGGGTTTGCAGAAGGCCTGCACTTTCTCCTCTTGGTGCAGAGGACAGCAGAGCACTCCTGTCCCTTTCTGGCTTGGCTTTGTTGTCTTTTTCCTGCCTCCCCTCTGATGGGGTATTGGCCTGGCCCTGCTCACACGGCAACAAAGGCCAGAGAAGGACCTGGAGAATTATGGCTGCTTCTGGATGGGGAAATTCCCATATTACTTGTGTGAAATTATTAAGTGATGGTGAAGAGAGAAGGAAGCTCAATAATCTGTGCTTATAGGCGAGCACTACAAACCCAGGAGACACATGGGTAGACAGTGCTTGTGCAGGGAATAAATACTGATATGGAAAAGATCTACAGAGAAGGAGTCTAAAAACCCAAAATTCTTGTCCCCAGACCTTCTCAGATTTCACAATACAGTGTTATTTAGTGACACTTTTCATTCTTGGAAGAAAACAAATGTTTTGTACTATACATATGTTTTAGCAAGGGATTAGACGTCAGGATGTTTGTCTTCCTAAATGTGTTAATAACTTACACAATTTCAGAAGTCTTAACAAACTTAGTCTCTTTATTCCTCTGTTGTGTGGCTTAGAAAGTGAATATAACAACTCTTCCCTTAGACAGTCTGTCACAGTCCCCTGTCAGGCAAATCCACTTCTGGGGGCAGTGGGATACTCTGATTAATTAAGGACTGTCAGCTTCTGGCCATAAGATGCTAGTATAAGCAACCCATGTGTATTAAAAAATGTTCTGGATGAGTTAAACAAAAGTATTTAGCTTTGAAATCCTAAATAACATGATTTCCGAGATGGAATTTTCCTAATTGAGCTTGTGATTTCCATCATACCATCCAGGTCCCTGCTTCCCAGCTGGGATGATTGAATTCAGTTCAGGAAAATATTAAATCATTTGAAAGATGGACAAAGGTAAATTAAGTATTCTTCATCCAAATATGGTAGCAACCAAATAGAGTTGGTTGTACTTTGTACTCTATTATAAGCCATATTTTGCAGTTGGATCTGTCAGAGCGATATCTATGCAGCAGAAGGTTAGACTAGAGACAATGATCAGAAAAAGCACAGAGAGGGTCCACATCTCTGGCAGGCACAAGTTAAAAAACTCCAGTTAACAATTTATTGTTTCAAAAGGAAAGTACATGTCATTTTGCTAGATTTGGGGATGACTATCCATTATTCATAGTCCCCTGACAGACAGTAACTGGAAATGAGGCCAAGAGAGATGCCTCAGATCCAAATTTGGGTTCAGATTCCAGGCTGCTCCCAGCCTCGCTGCAGCTACATGCTGGAAGCATGGCTTAGACCTCATTGAATTGTGAGAAACTCCAGCCTTTCAGCAATAATTAGTGGTATGATGGTCACAATACAAACAAACAAATCTGTTCTCATGCAAATGCTGCCAGTAATAGAAACTAGTAAAAGAGAAATCTGAGACATATCACATGTGTTGCACAGCTCCTTCCCAGTCAAATGGTTTTGAGTTTGCTTGAAATGTTTGCAGCTGTTAAGTGCAAAATTTTACAGGAGTGGAAAGTGAGCTTGATGTAGCAGGAGTAATTTTAAAGGCTGAGAAAAGTAATAAAAGTCTTTCAATGTTTCTGTGGGAAGTATTGCATGGGAGTGTGACTTCTGATTAAATGAAAATGTTTTTTATTTGATTTCTTGTTTTCTGAAGTTTCAATAATATTCAAAGCTGGATTCAGCTGCAGGACTATTTGGATTCTGTGTCATGTAACTGTGACTACTGGGATGTTTTACCTTTTTCTCTCTTGTTCTATTACGTGTAATCTGCACTTGAACTTTCTTTAGGTCACTTGACTAAATGGTTATGAAAGCTATAAAGCAGGTGAACTGGCTTTTTTTTTCTTACTTGAAATGCTTGCCATTGCCATTTGAAGTCAGATGAAACAGTACTGCATACAGATTTATGAGAATCTAGCTATGTCTGCGGAACTGAGTGGAAATATCCTTGCTAAAAATCTCAGCTACAGGTACTCTCACTTCTGCTAACTTTTGGTCTCTGCAAACAAGAATTTACTACATTTATAATTTATTTAGAAAAATGTTGATCCACAAGAAACAGACTTGTCACCATTTGAGATATGTTTCCTGGACTAGGTAAAAATAAGACTATTTCCATAAATAAAAATGACACATTGATTTCCTGTGATTCATGGGTCACCTAACTCATTCATGTGGATTTTGATAATTATCTGGTATTCACAGAAAAGTCTGCAAGTTTCTGCAGCTTCTAAATCAGTTGTGTATGTGACACCACCAAGTAAGAAGATACCAATGATCTGATTAGAAAGTTCCAAAGTCACTGCAGCTTTATCTAAAGACCAGATGAATGAGAAATGGAGTTATATCCCCCATAAAAACAAGACAAGGAGGACAACAATGTCAGAATTGCAAGAACCTTCACCAGATCCATTTAATCCAGTTTCTAGCACTGCACATTACAAGGAAAGCCATAGGTAATCAGCACCATATGAGGAAGGAGTCCTTTAAAACCACATTTTTCCTCTTCTTGAATTCTAATAACTATAACTGGACTGATACAACATTTTAACCATTGTGTAACTCTCGGTATTTTTCTTGTTTGTAAAAATAACAGCATTCTCTGACTATGACCTATGAGCTAGATATTTTTGTTAAATGTTCTCTTTTCCTGCGTGAAATCTCAGTTTTTCATTCAGAGAACAGAATAAATATGAGTAAAATAATCATTCCTTCAATATAAATAATGGATTGCAAATATGTGAAAAAAACTGTGGGATTACTGGAAAACATTCACCCAGACCATTTATCAAACAATTGTAGATTACATTGTAGAGAAATTGGGAACAAAATGTAAATTATATATTAAAGAAAAATTTGCTAAATATAATTGCTATGGAAGAATTCCAACATGTTTCCATAAAATGTTAATGCAGCTACAGTTCTATTGATCAGATGCAAGATCTGGAGAGGTCAAACCACAAGACTCACTTCTATGATGTTTGCCTTTTGTCATAGGTGACTCTTTTAGATTCACGTCTTCTCTGATAATAATAATAATAAAAATCTGCTTAGTAAAGTTGATAACTGTGTGAAGGCTTCCATTACGAACCAAATATAACACAACAATACAACACGTCTAAGCATTAAAATGCCAGAAACATCATATCACACTGATTTGCAGCTTTGCGGGCACTTAAAATACAGTAGATTAGTCAAAGCCATCTTATTCACATTACTAAAATATAAGGTGGCATGCAAAGCACTTCAAAAACATTTTAAAGACTGCAATTTTTGGAAAAATAACTATTACATTGTTGTTAAACTACCTGAAAATCTGAATGGAAGAAATGGCATCTTGCAATGTGATGTTGTATTACAAATTAAGTGACGTGAATATTCCTTGGAAAATAGGGAGTTCATGCATGATCTCAGACCAGTTGTGCTTCTGCGATGAAAGTGCTACACACTTATCTGCTTAAGCAGGATTCTCCGTATCATGCTGTAATAAGAAGTCTAATTATCTACTGTAATGTAAATGAAGCATAAACATTTTGAAAAGATTGATAATTGCACCACACAGGCTATATTTTGGAGGAAACTGTTTTACATTTATTTCAGTCATCCATCATATCTTCAGTAAATTCATCTGCCAGCGGAGGAGAGATATTGGAGATGCAATGCGTAACCAGCTGTACAGGCTGATCAAATAATAAGGGCTGGAGGTCTGTAGGGTTTGTCTTCTTGTCCATATTACTCTGTTCTTACTGAAACTTTCTCATTACAAGTACAGATGTCATTACCTCAGCCACTGTTAGTAGTAAACAAAATACATTCACATATCTTTTCGGATGATTTTAATTAAAATTTTGTTGCATTGAATTTACTTTCTGTTTTCTTCACAGTGCCGATATTGCCATGAACACTCACTTTAGAGGTTAAAGAAAAGGTTCTTTTTTAACCAATCCTGAAATGTATGTTTGCATCACAAATGAGTTGAGTCAAAGCACTGAGCTCTGGTCTGCCATGTCTGTTACGATGTGCCGCCATGCACACATGTGCCACAAGAAGATTGGTGACAAAATTTTGCAGGTATTTACTCCGTGATTGTGAGGTCCCTGGCTAATTTTGTGACTGTTTCACAACACAGTCACTTGGTGTTTTCCACACACATTGTTGCTGTTGTTACAATGAACAATTTGCTGACTGAGCTCAAAAATTGGTCTGGTGGAGGAGGAAAAGAAGGTGCTGAAAAACATTGTCACTCTTATCTAGCTGGGGTTATGACCAGGAGGTGTCTGAGAGGGGACATGTTACATTGCATTCCCTTGCTTTTTTTCTCAGTGGTTCCTGGGAACTCCCCACTTTGTGTTGTCAGCCTTTTTAGCAATTAATAACATTTGATCTTATTATATCCTGCATAGCTGTAGGCAGACTAATTTTCAGCTGCCTGATAACAATATCCCAGGTCCCTCAAGCTGGAGCAGGTTTCTCAGACTCTGGGCTGCATGCTGGAGCTTGGCAACAGCTGAGCTATCCCACTGCAATCTGCTCAGGCTCACTAGCTCCAGCCGGCAGTTTACTGTCAATCTGAAACAAAATATAGCCTTTAAACTGCCACTTGGACTATCCCAATACACATTTTAATTCTTCCAAATGCAATGTCATTCAGGTAAGAGCAAAACATAGAACTTATGGTAATAGGAAAAGGGGTTGCATCCTAGAAAGCTGTAAATCAAGATAATTTAGACACTGGTAGGAAAATAGTTGACTCTGAAGTGACACTTAGAAGGCTAAAATAATTCTTAAGGAGTATCAAGAAAATCAGAGAAGCATTGCAATGTCTGAAAATAGCATTAGAGATACCATTATCCGAATGCTGTGTTGCAGACTTTGTTTTCATTCTTTAAAAAGCTGCTGAAAAATTGATGAGAGAAAAAGAAGAGAACTACAGAGGTTTGGATGTTGTAAAACACCTTTTTTCTGACAAGGTGTTCCTTGTTTGTCCAACAAAAATTAGGAGATCATATAAAATATATATACAGGGAAGAGATTTTTAACTGCTGACAATAAGGAGAGACAATGGAATCAAAAGGTCACATGTTAAAGTTCTTTATATTCAAAATAGACAGAAACTTAAATATTGAGAAAAAAGAACCAAAACCTGTGTGATTTTTCACATAAGTGAAACCTTATTTTTTAAAAATTAAGAATCAACATTCACATCTAAAAAAGAATGCTAGTTCAAGGCACACAGTTTAAGACTCAGCTGATAGAGTTATGCAGCCACTGCTAACCAAACATTCATAATTACTGTATGAAAGATGTGTGGTTCAATATCAGGAAACCCCCAGAGAGGTGCAGAAAATCCAAAGATGTCAAACACCAGACACTTCTCTCATAATGCCCATCCTGTTCCACTGATCTTCATGAGTCTGTGCCTTTAGTTTGCTTTCACCTAAACTAGCCAGTGAACCCAATTTGCTTTGCACACTTCTCTTCTAAGAGCATGAATGGCCATCAGTTTATTTCTGATAGCAACACAGATTCATCATTTTACTACATTTTTTAAATTCACTATGCACTACATTATTCCACAGTTGATGGAGATAGGAATGATCTGTCAGGATAGGTAAGCAATGACATGCAGTGTAGCAGTCTAAAAACAAAATCAAGGTTGTGGTCAGAACTGCATTTAAAATTACCAATTAAGTGAGAAAAATCTGAAGATTAGAATCATTATATGTATTTCTGCAAATCTGCGTAATGTTCTCTTTATAAAGAAACAGTCAAAAAGCAAAAATACAGATCAAAGTGGTTGGCTTGTTTGGGTTATCAACTCAGCCGTCAATTCAGAGTATGGCTTGAAGAGGGTTCAAAGCAGGGGGTGTTGAATAGATGATGGGATCATGAACACAAGTACGTGTTCCAGTTTTACTTATGTACTAGAGCATCAGATTCAGGAAGCCTGCCTTATACAGATTCATTCTAGGAAGTGTTTAAAGGCACGTGCTGGGTTTTTTCACATTAGGGCCATGGTAAGCAAAGCTCAGTTTTTATACAAAGCCCAAGCTAATTGTCTTTGCAAAGCAAACAGGAGGTTACTTAATACCTCTGAAAAATACTCAATTCACTACTTCAGTATATGTAACATAGGTATCATGCAGTGATTTGGACTGTCATGATGCTGACAAACTTTGAAATATTATCTGCATAGATAAAACAGTAGAAAATAAGCTAAACTATTCCACTAGTTCTTTTTAGATCCATTGCTGCAAGGTTCTTAACAAAAACCAAGGCAATTTTGCTTTTACTTTTGCTAAGCAAAACCCAAAAAATTTTCTGAGGACAGTGCCAAATCAATTTCCTTACATAGGAAAGAAGGTTTATTAAACAGTATGGTGGCTAGTAAGACAATTATGTGAAATCAATCAAAGGGTAGAGAAATAGTTGCTTCATTGTTAGAAACCTTAACAAACACATTTTCTGAAAAATGTCAAAAGGAATTGTGGTGAAACTTTTAGTGGGATGGGATGTGCTAGGGGCAGAGATAGAACTTCTACCAGTGAAAAATATTGGACATCTGGAATGAGCTTCTTATAAGATCTGACAGTAGAGCTTCAAATCAATGTTCAAAACATTTTCTAGCAAAATTAGCTGAACAACCTTTCCAAACTCTACATTGAAATTTAACTTTAAACTTGAAATTTCTAAGTAAATTCTAAACTTTGTCTAATTATAGACTGGCTTGTGGAGAGAGGGTTAGGTAACAAGCACTGGCAGATTATTCAGTAAATGGCAACTACTGAAAAAATACAAAAAAACCCCCTGCTTGTTGTCAAATTACTCAAGTAGTATTTGGTATAGATGGGCCTGGACTGGCCTGCATTTGGATGTGCAGTCTGGGGCTTCAAAGGCTGTCCAGCAGGCAGCATTTGTGGGTTGCCCAGATGTCCTTGGAGCACTGTCTCATGGTTCAATGTATCTTGCTCTGAGCAATTATGCTTTGCAAGGACAACCCTAATCCAGTGCCAAATGATACTTATTTTGACATAGCACCTCCCCTATGAGGACAGGCTGAAAGAATTGGGGTTGTTCAGCCTGGAGAAAAGAAGGCTCTAAGGAGACCTAATAGCAGCCCACCAGTACCTGAAGAGGGCCTACAGGAGAGATGGGGAGGCACTCTTTATCAGGGAGTGGAGTGAGAGGACAAGGGGTAATGGGTATAAGCTGAAAGAGGGTAGATTTAGACTAGACATTAGGAAGAAATTTTTCACTCTGAGGGTGGTGAGACACTGGAACAGGTTGCCCAGGGAAACTGTGGATGCCCCATCCCTGGAGGTGTTCAAGGCCAGGCTGGATGAAGCTTTGAGCAACCTGGTCTAGTGGAGGGTGTCCCTGTCCATGGCAGGGGGGTTGGAACTCTATGATCATTAAGGTCCTTTCCAACCTTAGCCATTCTATGATTCTATGATTCTATATTAGGATAGGTTATGTAAAATAAATAATGCCTTGCATTGTAAGTAATCATGCTGAAGTCAATGTTGTCTTACTACTCAGAGTAAATAAAAATTTCAGTTTGTCATAATAAAACAGTCAACTTTTAAGGAATAGTAACAGGAATTCAGAATGCTTGACCTAAATCTAGACAAACCAAAAATTTACATTCAACCTGGAAATTATCAAAGCAGATCTGGTTTTGATAATTTGAATACTATGGTTACTGGCATGTTGAAACGGCAACTTACAACTCTCACTTTCTGGGAAACCCAGTGCTATAGAATCATAAATAAGATCCCATATTTTTACAAAGAATGTTACTGAGAGAATGGGGATGACATCTTACAAGGCATAGATGCAAACCAGTCCAATTAATAAGCAGGTGACCAAAGTCAAAGGTCCCTGAAATAGGGACAACACAGCATTGCTAAATCCAAGACATTTATCAACCTGTCTCACAGAAGTACTGCTAATCTAAATGTGTCTGGTTTAAAGCACTGGTAATTTATTTGGCTGTTTCATCACTTGTGAAGTTTGTGCCATTAGTATTTAATCATCTTAGATTCATAATCATCCTCCCTTCCTGCAATATATCTCTCAAGGACAATAGTCCTGCAGTTTTGTCTTTGTGCTTCCTTTTTCCCCTTCAGTCTTGACTGGTGAAGAAGCATTTTAAAGATACTGAGTGCTGCACTCTGCAAGGCTGTAACTTTTGCATTGTGAGAATATTTTCACTTAAGAAATGCAGAATTTTTTTAATTGCACATCCTTGTGGTTTCATTCTCAAGTGCTGTTATTTTCCTCTTGCAGGTCTCTCTAAGTTGATCCAACATGAAGCCAACCGTATCCCGGGCTGCATCAAAAGAAGCATAACCAGCAGGTTGAAGCAGATCATCTTTCCCCTCTACTCCACTCCCTGAGGCCCTACCTGGAGTACTGCATCCATCTCTGGGGCCCCCAACATAGAAAAGACATGGCCCTGTTGGAGCGAGTCCAGAGGAGAACCAGGAAGATGGTCAGAGGGCTGGAGCAACTCCCGTATGAGGACAGGCTGAGAGAGTTGGGGTTGTTCAGCCTGGAGAAGAAAACGCTCCGGGGAGACTTTATGGCAGCCTTCAAGTACTTAAAGGGGGCTACAGGAGAGATGGGGAGGGACTCTTCATCAGGGAGTGTACTGATAGGATAAGGGGTAATGTTTTTAAGCTGAAAGAGGGCAGATTTAGGTTGGATATTAGGAAGAAATTTTTCACTGTGAGGGTGATGAGGCACTGGAACAGGTTGCCCAAGTATTCAAAGCCCAGGATGGATGAGGATTTGGGCAACCAGATCTAGTGGAAAGTGCCCCTGCCCGTGGCAGGGGGGTTGGAACTAGATGATCTTTAAGGTCCTTTCCAACCTTAACCATTCTACGATTCTATGACTCTATGGTCCCGGGAACAATGGCTACTGAAATTCACACCAAAGGCTCACAAGATAATACATATTTGAGTATTAAATATTTCAGATTCTCTGGGCAGTATCTTTATGATGGTTCTTTGAAATGTCAGTGCAGGTTAAATCAGTCAGCTAGTGTTCTTTTGAAAGAGATGTGTCTGCATGGGACTTACTAATGATCTCAGGAAAGGGCATTAATGTACTGGAAGAGAAAGAGAAAAGCAAGCAGGTTTCCAGGAACCACCTGGGAAAATGTACTGAGCCATTCTGAAATGTTGGGCCTATTGGTACTGAGTGTTTGACTGTCCAAAAAGGAAAGCACAAATGATTTTGTGATAAAGTAAGCCACATGCACAGGTTGAACATGAGAGGGGGTACAATCCTCCCTTCCCCTGAGCTCCCAGAGCACTATCCACAGAATGGAGAAGGTAGATCAGAGACAGTCCCTTTTTGCAAGACCCTCCAGCTGTGTCAACACATGTAAATATGTTCATTTTGAGAATATTCGTAGTACATTTTCAGTTCCCCCCTATAGAAAAAACCCCTATTTTTGGGGAAAAAGAAAATCCAGAGGAAAACCTAGGGGAATAGAAGTGCATTTGGGAATGTGTTGTTGCCATGTCAGAACACCTATAGAAGAAGGGACTGTGCAGAGAGAAGCAGTTTCCGTAAGTAGATCACAGCTCATGCCGCAAGTGATAGAAGATGTATCTCACCAGCATCAAAAGAGCCTTCCTTCCCTCAAGCAGATCAATACTCCCGCCAGTTTGGTGTTGTTTGCAGACTTGCTGAGGATACATTAAACTATCATACAGCCAGTTTTCCAGGAGAATGCTGTGGGAAATGGTGTCAAAGGCTTAACTAAAGTCTAGGTAGACAATATGCACACACTTATCCACTAAGTGGGTCACCTTGTCATAAAAGGAGATCAGGCTAGTCAATCAGGACCTGTCTTTCATAAACTCATGCAGACTGGGCCTGATCACATGGTTGTCCTGTACATTCTGTATGATGGCACTCAAGATTACCTGCTCCATAATCTTCCCTGGCACTGAGGTCACACTGACAGGCCTGTAGTTTCACAGATCTTCCTTCTGTCCTTTCGTGTAGATGGATGCCACATTTGTTAACCTCCAGTCAACTGGGACTTCCCCAGTTTGTCAGGACTGCTGATAAATGACTAAAAGTGGTTTGGTGAGAACTTCTGACAGCTCCCTCAGCATCCTTGGGTGGATGCCAGCTGGCCCCATGGATTAGCGTGTGTCTAAGTGGTGTAGCAGGTCGCTAACCATTTCCCCTTGGATTATGGGGGCTTCATTCTGCTCCCTGTCCCTGTCTTCTGGATCAGGGAGCTGGGTACCCCAAAACCAACTGGTCTTACTGTTAAAGACTGAGGCAAAGAAACCATTAAGTACCTCAACCTTTTCCTCATCCTTTGTCACTACGTTTCCCCCACATCCAATAAAGGATGTAGATTCTCCTTAGCCCTCCTTTTGTTGCTAATATATTTATAGAAATACTTTTTATTGTTTTTTATGGCAGTAGCCAGACTAAGTTCTAGTTGGGCTTTGGCCCTTTTAATTTTCCCCCTGCATAACCTCATGACATCCTTGTAGCTCTCCTGAGTTTGCTGCCCCTTCATCCAAAGGTCATAAACTTTCCTTTTTTTCCTCAAGTCCAGACAAAGCTCTCTTTCCAGCCAGGCCAGTCTTCTTCCCCACCAGCTCACCTTTTGGCACACGGTGATGGCCTGGTCCTGTGTCTGTGAGATTTCCTTCTTCAAGAATGTCCAGCCTTCCTAGACTCCTTCACCCTTCAGGACTGCCTCCCAAGGGATTCTGTCAACCAGTCTCCTAACACAGGTCAAAGTCTGCCCTCCAGAAGGCCAAACTAGAAGTTCTGTTGACCCCTCTCCTTACTTCTCCAAGAATCAAAAACTCTATCATTTTGTGATCTCTATGCCCAAGACAGCCTCCAACCTTCACATCACTCACAAGTCCTTCTCTGTTCGCAAACAACAGATGCAGTGGAGTGCCTTCGTAGTTGGCTCCCTCACCAGCTGTGTCAGGAAGTTATCTTCCACACACTCCAGGAACCTCCTGGACTGTTTCCTCTCTTCTGTATTGTATTTTCAGCAGACATCTAGTAAGTCTTCCACAAGAACAATGGCTAGTAATTGTGAGAATTCTCCCAGCTGCTTACAAAATATTTTGTTTATCTCTTCATCTTGGTTGCGTGGTATACAACAGACTCCCATCATGATATCTGCCTTATTGGCCTTCCCCCTGATTCTTATCCATAAACATTCAAGCCTACGGTCACCATCATTAAGCTCTAAACAATCAGAACACCCCCTAAAATACAGGGCTACCCCACTGCCTCTCTTTCCTTGCCCATCCCTTCTGAAGTGTTTGTAGCCATCCATTGCAGCACTTCAGCGTGTGAATCATCCTACCATGTCTCTATGATAAGAACTATATTATAGTTTTCCTGCTGCACAATGGCTTCAAGCTCCTCTTGTTTGTTGCCCATGCTGCATGTATTGATGTAGATACATTTTAGTTGGGCCATTGATGTCACCACCTTTTATAGGGGAAAAGCCCTAATTCTAATTCCTAC
>NW_010120842.1:15639-64260 GCF_000699245.1 Pterocles gutturalis
TTCCATAGTTTCTAACCTGCATACTTGCAGTGCATTCGAGAAAACAGATTATTCTTAATCACTTCTTGTTCATCACAGTCATTTAATTGGATAAAATCACTCTCATTCATTCTACAATGTTTCTGAAATTAAACAGTGCATAAACTGATGCATAACAATCTCAGTGAAATTCACAACTGATTATTGGTCTGTGTCAAAATATTAGGAGATATATTTGTCACTTCATTTTCAGCAGTGTTATTGAAACAAATTGGATTGTACTATTTGCATCATGGTAATATGTGGTATCAAGCAACGTTATTTACATATTTTGTATTAATTTTTTTGCCGAAGTAATCTATCTTTCTAAATGTAGGAGAGATTTTTTGCTTCTTTGGAGGAGTTCTTGACCCCTATTGATGTAAATATATGTATTTTCATTTTCATTGACAAATTTACCCTGTGTTACATCAGAATTGCCTTTGTTCCCAAATCCTTTGAAGCAAGCATCTGCTTCTTATTAAAAGTGTTTCTTAAATGACATCTTTGAGATTACAGGGGAATCTCAGATCTTCAGTTAGTCAGAAGAGTATCTTGTATCATTAAGAGGATGCGCTACAAGAAGATGGTAAGGTCCAGTGGGTACAGAATACACATGTTCTTTTGCAGTTAAGCTATGCAGCCCTTGTCTGACTTTGAACAAAGTGCTTCACATCTTTCTACATTAGAGTGGTTTGTATACCGTTCTTATCACCGTAGTTTTGGAACAGCTGCCAGTAAGACACCAAAAAAGTAATTACACATCTGTTTCTCATCCTTTGAAGAGAGAGAAGTATGTTAGTGGAGTGTTTGCTTTGCATTTTTTATATGCATATACCTATAAGTTTATTTTAGAAAGGATAAAGTCAAAGAAGTGCCTTGTGCTTATAGCCAAGTTCTGAAGTTTGCCCCTGAGAGTACATTTCCAAGCCTCAAACTCTCACTGAGAAAGTTGTTTAGATTGGCTATGAGCTCATGACCACTACGGTAGAAAGGTTAGTTGTATTAAGGAATGTCATTGTGGATGGCGGCCTCTTTCAGAGCCTGAGGTAATACTGGGGTATTTGGTGCTTTAAAGATGAGGATTAGATCATTGCAAGTGTGAACACTGGGAAGAGCTACATCTTTAAAGAACCAAGGCAACACATAGAGGCACCCCTAGATACTGCAGAGGCACCCTTAGTTAAAACAGAAAGGGGACAAATTGTTTTCTACCACTCACAATTTTCTAAACTCTACAGGTTTCTTTCTTAAGTATATTACAGTGGTTTAGTCCTACTGGCAAATGTCACTGACCTTAGTTTATCTTTCACCACAGTATGACAGTTTAAAAACACGACACAAGAACAGTAGAAAGATTTGCTTTTGGGTGCCATGTTCAGAGAGATTAAGGCAAGGACTGGCACCGTGGACTGAGTACAGATGTGTATGTATTCACAGCCAAACAAACTATGCCGCCCTGTCAGAGGGCCTCAGGACATTTTGCCACAAAACTTGGAATGGTTTTCACTACCCTCTGATGCTACAGCAATATATGGTTGACCATATCAAATGCAATGGAGAGCCTGAGAACTAATGTTAGGTTGAGGGGGAAGCTATCTGTCGATGCTGCTGCAGCAGTTCCTGTTCGGCAGTCTGTCTTGAACATAACTCAGGTTGGCTCTTGGGTTGTTCCTCTGTGATTTTTTTCAGAAGGTTTTACAAAGGCAAAAAATGCCTAGAATTGCTGTACTTGTCTAGAGTAACTCAACACTAAGTATAAATCAGAGTGATGACACAAGAAAACAGAAGTTCTTTCCCATCCATCTTTTCCTTCGCCTGCTTGAGTTGTCAGTTCTCTACAGAAGCTTGTGACATAACTGCACGATAATTAACACAAATATATTCTCATTTCAGGTGGGCTCCAACACTTCTGTTATTTTCCTTCCCTGAGTGTCAGATGTTGCTGAGGTAACAAACAAACTCTGCCACTTCTTTGCAGATTAGATAATTCTGTTCATAGCCTTTATGTTGCTAGTTCCCTTAACTTTCCCCCTCTCCGACGTTTGACTGTCATGTAAATTCAATTCTATTGTAACAGATTTATATTTCTAAATTAAACTATTGCATCACCTACGTGACACATATTGGGTCCAGTAAATCCAAAGGGACAGGGAGAGCTGTTTCAATCTGTGTGTAAAAATTGTTTGGTAGAAAAAAAAATAAAAGCAACTAAATGTTATCATTGGCTATGTCTTGATGAAGACTGCTGATGTCATAGAGCAGCAAAAGTCAGGCAGGCAAGACAGATGTTTGGACTCAGGTGCTGAGTGTTAAACGAGCATCAGCTCTGAAAGAAGTGTGAGATGGCGAGCCCACTGAGCCATGTGAATAGTGTAGGCTCAGTCTTGCTCAGTGCTATGAGGTGCAAGGAGCTGTAAGGGACAGGTTACAGACAGAGAAGAGCCCTGCAGCAGGAGCTTGGTCTGGCTGGCCTCAGCTGTCAGGAACAAGCTCCTGAGTGTCCAGAGGACCAGGGAAAGTCGGCATGAAAGTCTCCAGCTTCTTGCTAACTGGTGCCTTGTGTGTAACTCTGAAGAGGCAGAATTGATTAACAGTCTTTCCTAAACCACCAACTTTTCTGCTTAGAAATTGCAGTAAAAACAGTCATTTTGAAATTCCAGTGACCTGTCTGCACATGAGTGAAAGCTGGCTTGAACTGCAGTGAACTCACTCCTAGTACTTTCGTAAATCTCTCTTTAACAAACTCTCTGACAGTCACTGCAATGGTCTTCTGTGTTGCTTCACACATCACCACTTTTCCCATTAACCAAAAGACAGATGTGGGGGGTCACTGTCATGCTTTTCCTTTTATTGAAGATGGTCTCAAAGTTCTGTGTAGTGCCACAGTCAGATTTTTCACACTGCTGGCATTTTGGTTTTGCTTGTAATGCTGCTTTTGCCAATAGCTGAGGCAGTAGAGTGAGGCTGTAATAGTACTTTTTGGCAACACAAACATATTAGAACTTCTAGAGATGCTTTATTTTATCTTATGGTGGCAATTATTTCCTGTGTTCCTTTCATATTGTTTTCAATTCCCTAGTATCCAATTAAAATATTTTTGCTGAGCTTTTATCATCTTTACTTCCTCTGTATTTGCAATCACAATAATTCTCCCAGACCTCTCACTATTTCTCCCCTTTCAACTGACACCGTGTCTTTGGATATATCATCAGCTGTGATAATCATTGGTTTATGTTACTTTAAATTATGCTACCATAGATCTCTACTCAGGCATGTGACTGTTTCATAAACCTTTGAGCTCAGAAAAAAAGTATTTTGGGGAGGAGGGGGTGTGGAAGATACAGTTTGCAGCTGATATGTACATATTTTGCTGCTCTTTCATAGTAAAATTAAAATAAATTGTGGGATCTTCTTCTGTTAGACTTGTTCCTGATATTAGGTCTAATTTAGTCTTACATCCAGATTCTTCATGGTACACTTCTCCAGCTGATGACACCTGTATTCTGTACTACTTCTTAGCTCTTCTTATGCACAGAAAACACTAAGAGGGATTTTTGCCTTTACACATAGTAGGGTGGCCTCATAGTCGCTAGGTTTTGTAAGTGGGATGGTCTTTTTTTCTGACTTTTTAATTTCAGTTGCCCCTTGCTTCCTTCTCTAAATCCACTGGATATGTTATCTCAGATTGATGTCCTCTGCTTCTGTCCTAGGACCCTCCCCAACCCACAGCTGTCTCCCATGCCATCTAGAAACATTTTTTTCAGAGGTTTCTAAAGACTACTTTCTAAAAGTATCTCAAAATCACAATTCAAGTCCTTCCTGACCTGTCATTAACCTCATTAACCTCTAAATGCTCTGACCTTTTCTTATAGACACTTAACTCACAAATGTAGGTATCTGGTGAAGTGTTGAAATCTGGAAGGTGTTGTGAGAACAAGGAAGAGGTGCTGAAGGAACACCAGAAAAAGCACAGGGAAACAAAAACATATAAAAGAATTTCCATTCTCTATGGTCAGCACAATGCATGTGGGTTTGTATTCATGAACACATGAAAAAAGGCAGCCACTCTGTCCCTTTGTGTGGCAGACATCTCGCTGGGAGACGTGACCACTTGCTAGCTCATGGGAAAGGAAGAGATGGCAAGCAGACTGAAGGATGCTACAACAGCCATGCACAAATCTTCCAGGAGAGCTGAACAGTTGTGCCCAAGTTCCCCAGCAGAGACACTGGGTTTTTATCTCTGCAGCAGCCCTCATCCTGAGGAACTGATTGATCATGCAGAAGTAAATGAAGGGTATAAAGTTAAAGGGCATGATGAGAGTTATGCAGTGCCCAAGCAAGGAGCCAGTCTAAATGCTGCAGTAAAATCGTCCTGCATGCACACAGGGGCTAGAGCAATTCCCGAAGGGAAGCAGACTCTTTGCGGGGGGCGTCTGTTTGTATGAAGGGGGGGAGTCATTTTACACTGGATGGTCGTCTGTTCCTGCTGCCACAACTGACACACTTCTTTCACACTAATCTGGGCTGTTGTCAGAGGAAGAAGGGTGTATTAAATCCTCATTCATATCCTTCTAATTAAATAAGACTGTCATTTTTATCAGCTTATTTTCAGTCAGCCACCCCTCGACCCCCTTTTTTTCTTTCCATGAGTGATTTCGTTTGCTGAAATAAACCAACATGTTTCTCAAGTCTAGTTCTCCACAGTTAGAGTAGCCATTTCAGATAGATTTAACCCAGAAGGCTTAACCATGCATGCTCATCAAACATTGCAAGCTGCAAAACCACCACAGATTTGCAGTGGTTTTGAAACCAATTGACGTTACAGGAAAAACGCAGATGTGAGGAGTTAGACTACCTGGAGCACACTTTCCCACCATGGGACACGATGTAGCTGGTCTCCCTAATTTCATTAACTACTTATCAGCTACAGTTTTGAATAGGGTTATGGGGAAGGGCCATGATTCTCAGAGCCCTGCCAGAAGGCACGCACTATAGCTTCAGCCTTGAGGCACCGCTTGAGCAGGAAATCTTCTTGTAAGCAGGGATTTAACAAAGCCCAGACAGCAGAAGCTCTAATTGTGTAACCCAGCATCGCTCAGGAACAAGACTGATAAATCGGTGTAATGCCAACCTCAAAACAGGGATCCCAGCAGAAGTAGAGATGATTCTCTCCACAAGCACTACAGAAGAGTAAAATAAAAGCAATGAATGCCAGCAGAGAACATGAACAGGCCTGCAACATCACTTGATACATCTAGAGAGATTTTCAAAGTCTGTTGTATTCCAGATAAGTACATTACAGGCTTCAAGTGCTTACCTTCAAGTGTGTAGTAAGCCTACTGGAAGTTGCTTCTGTGAGCATTTAGGACTGCTAGACTGACAACCAAAAGTATCTTCAACATAGGCAAAACAAGAACAGGACCTGTACAAAATATACAAAACATCTGAAAAGACAAATTTTAGTTTTTAGAAGAACTGGCACTGGCAATCAAGTTTTAAAAATTAGTAAAAAAGACAAGGATTAGCACTGAGACCTTTTTCAGTCTTTTAAAAAAGCTTGCTCTGGTAGTGTTCCTAGGTACAGGACAGAGTGTTCTTACTTTGCAGCTTGTGTATGGTGATCCTATGTACAAATGACAACAGCAAAAATTATGAGAGTCAGAAGCTGGAAGTAAAACTGACTTAAGCACCATCACAGATGACATAAGAGAAAAAAAGGGAAAAAAAGAGGAGAAAAATTATCAATATAATTTTATAGCCTTTTTGGGGTTTTTTTTGTTTGCATAAGCCCTTGATTCTCTCATAATGTGTATTTCTTGTCATCAAAAGACTACAAGACCACAAGGTGGCAGTAAAAAATTACTTATTGCATCATTTTTGACATCTGGTTACGTAAACAGTAAATACAGGTATTGTCCCAGTGTTGAACTTATGCAACTATCAAACCTAGCTCATCTATTATAAAAATTACACATGTGGTCAAGCTCTAACATTTGCGTGAAAAAAGCAGTAACATTGTCAAACAATTAAATCATCTTGACTCAGGAATTATGAATTTTAGTTTGAAATGTGTGCAAACGTATTCACAGTAGAAAATTGTTTAAATATTTTGAATAAACAAGCATTTCCCTTCCACCTGGCAATCAAAATCCTTGAAATGAAGTAGAAGAATTGGAACATTATACCCATTTAATTTCCTCTGTGTTACAGAAAAATAAAAATGAGAATGGATTATGATGAATTTGTTTGCTTCTACCAAGTACAGTAGAACTACATACCAAGCAGAGTCCTCTGCTGAGCCAGATAGTGGTACAATTGGCCTCAGGAACAGGAGTGAATATCTCAAATCTTGCTTCTGTCAGAGGCAGTTGAGTTTCATTCAATGCATTTGATATAAGAATCAGCTCCTAAAATGTTATTGGATATAAATGATTGCTCAAGCAGAAGGACATGTCAAGGGTCACACTGCAGAGAATTTTTTTGCTGAGATCAGCCAGAATTTCCTCTTCTAACTTCTTTGTTGAGTGCACAAGTGTCAACTCATCCATCACTTCATTTTTCCTATAACTAGTCATCTCTAGTATCCAAAAGTAGCATGGGGAGGAATCTGATTTTTTTAAATCCCAATCTTCAGTGTTAACTCCAAGTGTATCTACCCTCCCCTGTAAGGGCTGAATCAGGTAAAGAATCATACTTCCAGCCAGAGATGTGCTTGGTAGCATGCACGAGTAGGTACTTGTCAGCCTTGAATCAAGAGAACACAACATCAGTTTCTCATGCATTGGTTATAATTTCCATAACCTAGACTGTGTCATTTGCTAAATATTACCTCTGGTTTTGCTCAGTGGATGTTTCCACATCATATGACTACAGAATGGTGTGCTTCCTCTAAGTAAACTGTAGCATACTAAGAAGTTGCTCCACACTCCCATCTCTGGGTTTGTCAGATAAATTATTCTACATTTAAAAAATCTTTACATGTACACCAGCACTGAACTGTATCTTCAGTTGAAATCACCACCTGTGGTAAATCTTATTATTTATAGAGACCTATAAAGAATGTATTTCCCAGAATGCTTTAATAGACAAGGGAGGTCTAATCCCCATCATGCTAGCACCAGTGTGGAGATTTGTGCTCCCTTCCTAGCATTTAGATCAGGTCTGAGAAGTGCAGACAGCTTTGAGTGGTACTAAAGAGCTGTTCTTTTAATCATGCTGGTCTGCACCTGACAGGCTGCAAAACGAGAGCCAGGTACTTGGCTGTCCTCCCCACAGGGCTGCTGCTAATGAGCAATGGCTCTTGCAAGGACCCATACAGCTGGTTCATCGGTAGTTGCTAACAAAGGTTGTTTAGGGCTCACAAAGGATGTTGATAGCACAGACCCTTCGGACCTCCTACAGGACATAGACATTGGCATCAGGCCCTTCGGGATGAGGTGGGCTTCATGGACTTGGAAGCTGGAGGCACAGTCATTGCAGACGCCACCAGCTCCAGACCTCAAGGATAAATCAGGAAGATAACCAGTGCACTAGCTTTTCCAAGGAGAATCTCTGCTTTGTTCTAGAGGAATAAGAGAATTATTTTCTGAAATTAAGGATGACAGAATGGCCTGTGGCAGCATAAAACAAAATAAATAAACCTGAACATAAGAAAAGCTGTTCAAAAGGTGTGTAACTCCGCAGTGCATTTGGCTTCTGCCCTGCACAGGAAATGAATGAAAATGGTATGGAGAAAAAGCTAGGTGCTTTAATTTTATTTCTTTTTGTAAGTTTACTTTGCAGGGGGTGGTGGCAGTAACAAAGGAAGTACATATATGCTCCAAGGAACTGCATTGGAAAATTTTTCAAAGAGAATCCCCAAAACTACAAGGCCTTAAGCAGACGTATTTTCTTCTGGGTTTGAATCATAGACATCTAGAGATTAGAATTTGCATGTCCTGAAGCTGCTTGAATCTCATGATGATGTATCAAACAATAAGGGGAACAAAAAAAAAGCAAAAAAAAAAAAGCCTTGGGTTTGCTTCCTAAAAATTTGACACCTGGGCCTGGGTTGCTAACCAGCACATCCCATTAAGTTGGTGCACACCAAAGACAGTTTCTGAGAGGGCAGAGGAGCACAGGGACCTTCTGAGTACAGCTACTCTGTCCCTGACACAGTCCTCACAGTGAGGTCCTGCAGGGCTGGTGGAGAAAAGCAGAGCTGCAGCAGACCGAATGAGTGCAGGAGGGGAGCAAAAACTGATTAAACTGGTGCTTGAGGCCTCTGATGTTTTGCCACAAACAAGTAGTCTGTGGCAGGACTACTGGGACAGACCTAGATGCTGCAAGATCCATTGCACAAGTGCAGATCTCGCCTTTAAACTGGCTTTTGACTCCCCTTTCCTCCTAACTTGTAGACTCAAATAGGGGGAGAGAGGCTCATCTGTGACAGCATGGAGCTATGCCCCTTTAAGGCACAGTCTGAAGTTGAGCTGTACTGCATACAGTGTCCTGGAAAATCTACTACTACACTTTCACATTCTGCCATCGTAGCAGATTTTGTCAAGCACTTCCAGTACAACCTCATGAATCCCAGATTACCACTGACTCATTTGATTCATGCAGACACCAGATGAAACAAACAAACAGGATTTGGATTCTATTATAAAAATCACAACTTCTCTTTTCAGTGGGGTGTACTGAAATAAGTATGTTTTCATCTTAATAATCAGGAGCTCTTCCATATAATATTTATGAAAGGGTGTGGTTTAGGCTATTCTGTACTCCCAGATGAGAAGTGCTTGAAAAAAATTAAAAAGTGATTATGTGCGTTGTCACTAGGCATTTAGGAATGTAGTATGTGTTACAACAGGCAGAAAATGTGACTTAACCCTACAATGACTGTCCCTTTTTCCTTGCATGAGTAATACCCTGCAATAAGAAGAAAACTTGAGATGGAGGATAAACTCAAGGATAAATGAAAGATGTTAGCAATTTATATATATTCCATGAAATGAAAGAAAGCTTTCAGTGTTAATATCTTCTCAAATGCATAATTTTAATAAGGATTAAAGCTTTTATTAGCATTGTTTTTAGTATATATTTCCAAGTGTTTTAAAATCCTTCTGACCCCTAGCAATGTTAATTAGATTCTTCCAGATGAATGTGTGCAACTTCTACCTGGCCCAGATTTATCTCCCTGTAGTATTGTGAAGAATAACAGAAGGCCAGAAGTAGATGTTTGTCATGGTTTAACCCTGGTAGGCGTCTAAAGCCCAGACAGCCTCTTGCTTGTTCCACTCCAGTGGGATGGGAGGAGAATCACAAGAGTAAAACTGAGAAAACTCATGGGCTGAGATAAATACAGTTTAATAGGTTAAGTAAAAGTTGCGCATGCAAGCAAAGCAAAACAAGAAATTCATTCACTACTTCCCATTGGCAGGCAGGTGTTCAGCCATCTGCAGGAAAGCCAGGCTCTAACACACGTAACAGTCAATTGGGGAGACAAATTGCCATCACTCTGAAAATCCCTCCCCACTTCCTTCTTCTTCCCCCAGCTTTACATGCTGAGCACGACATCATATGGTATGGAATATTCTTTCGGTCAGTTTGTGTCAGCTGTCCCAGCTGTGTCCCCTCCCAGCCTCTTGTGCACCCCCAGCCTCCTCACTGGTGGGGTGTTCTGACAAGCAGAAAAGGCCTTGGCTCTGTGTGAGCCCTGTTCAGCAATAACTAAAACATGGGTGTGTTATCAACACTGTTGTCAATACAAATCCACAAGATGACATCATACAACTTACTATGAAGAAAATTAGCTCTGTTGCAGCCAAAACCAGTACACAATGTGGTCAAGAGACATTAATATTATTAATATGTACTAGTATCACAACTTCAGACCACCATAGAAAAAAAACTGACTAGTGTCACAAGTCAAGAATAACTACAGTCCCTTTCTAATGCATGTCCTTCAACACACATGTCTTTCTTGTTAGCTTATATGTAATTCCTCCGGGTCTCTCTGTCTGCAGAACTGTCTGATTCTGGCAGCTTCATGAAAAACCTGAGAATTTCAAAATTCAGCATGGATGTGGACACTTTAGCCCATGACCAGCTGATGGGTTCATTCTGCTCAGCTGGTCTGCAGAGGCCTAGAATCTTCCCATGTCCTTTCCCCATGTGCTGCATGCAGCAGCTTCTGAAAGAGTAGCACCGTACAATACCTGTTGCAGAACTGGAACAGAGAGTGGGGCATTCACTATTTGTACTGGGTTTTGACTGGAATCAAACCAAGTTTTGGGGCAGCAAAGCAATATTAAACAGACTGAGATGAGGAGGGAACAATAATGAAGCCATTTCTGCTACAAACTATTTATCTAGACATAGCCTGAAAACACATCAGACTACACCGGGATTAGATTCTACATTTCTGTCAGAACAAGAGTGCTCTTTACTGGGCAGTTCATTTTGAGACCAGGCTAATTCTTGAACAAACATTGAGCATTGAGGAGAAAGCCAAATTATATTTATCACAGCAAAACACGGTCTATGTGATTGATTGGAAACAAAGAAAAGAGAGCACACAGTCACACAAAAAGAAAAAAAAAAAAGAGAGAAACAAGAAATAAAATAAAAAAGAAGAAAAAAGAGAGAAATAAGAAATATAATGAAGTGCCTGTCAATTCTGACCTGAAAGGATAGCTCTGTTCTCCAGCTTCCCTTCAGAATTTTTTTCCAAGGCATCACTCAGATATTTGGCTGAAGAGAGTTTCTAGCAAGAATTTCTCTGTCACAGTGTTACTGTTGAGAACTGATTGTTTCTTTTGATTAAAATTCTTATTTATACTACTGCTCAATAAATAACTGGGGATACAGATGGATAGCTGCCAGTACCCCAGCGCTCTCTCTTTCTGATATTCGATTTGGAGAGACTGTTGCATCCCAGTGTCAGTGATTTCATTCCCCTCCTCCTATCTCAATCAGAAAAGTTATTTTGTTGGTTATATGTGTCAGTATCAACAGAAAGAAAACACTCTCAAGTTTCTTTTCATGATCAGGCAGTCCAGTTCTGACTAATGCAAATGCACAGAGGGTATTTCCTTTATTAAACTTCGTACATCCATCATGCTGGATAAGCTACCTTATTCTTTCCAGCTCAGACAATTCCTTTATCTTGTTAAAGAATTTCAGTAATCACAGATTTTGCAAACCAAGTAACGTCTGAAACCTCATTAATTAATTAAGTTAGGATCTAGTGATCTGTTGCATATCGGTTTATACAGTTTCAGAGGACCAGCTTGCTTGGTCTTTGGATTAGGGTCAGGATCTGTCTCTTAGCAAAGACGTAAGCCTGTAATGATGAATAAATCAGGGCTCTGAAGTTGTCTACTCAAACCCAAGGTAATGTGATTAATTCTGCACAATAAATTATTTGTAGTTATACATTTTTATCTGTTAACTTAGGGAGTTAGCTCTCTCCAGAAGACTTTAAATTAGGGATTTGAGAATGAGATCAGTATAGGGCATTAATTCACTGCAGCACTTCAGAATGAATGTATTTGGACTTTGAGAGACTCAGCTGTAACTGTGTAAAGTCAGCAGGCCAAGTTCATCTACAGTGTGATCTTAACACTTGAAATGTCATCTCTGGAAATCAGTGGTGATGAAATTTGAGCCTAAACATGTGGAAGTGCTGGAGATGGAGCATATGAAACTTGTAGAACTTGAGGTTTCTGAACCTCTTAAGCTGTATCAAGGCTTCCTAAAAAATTGTTGCATTTCAACTTCTGTACTCCTATTATTCAAATACATATTTCATAATGGTGTTTTTCTTCAAATAAAACATTATAATGTAGCAATAATAGTTACAGTACTCTTTGGCATTTGGTCTCCTGGAGTGGAAAAACATTTGACCAGAACTGGATGAAGACATTTTCAACTGTCTATGCAAAGTAGGGTCAACACTGAATTCAGGCTATGTGGCTCAGAACTTTTTCCAGATTGGTCTTAAAAAACTTCAGGAATGGAGATGCCACTGTCTGTTCCACTGTAGGTTGCTCTCTGGGCAACCCACTCCATTGCTTGACTTTTCTTGTGGGGAATTTTTTTCCTTCCGTCCAGTTGGAGCCTCCCCTGTTTCAGTTTATGAATACTGTCTCTTGTTCTCTCACCATGCACCTAAATAAAGAGCTTGGCTCCATATCCTCACTAACCTCCCACAAGGTTCTGGGAAGCTGTTAGCAGGTCCCCCTGAAGCCATCACTTCTCCAGGCTGAGCAAGCCCAGGTCCTTCAGAATCTTCTCACAGGGAAGGTGCTCCAGCCCTGACCACCTTGGTGATCCTCCACACAACTTGCTCCAGTTTGTCAATGACTTCAAATATGAATCAGAAAATTCGGACACTTGTGGGAGATCTATACTTCAGGTAATTTTCAGGCTGAGAAAAGGTTTAAAAGTGTGAAGAGGTTTTTTGCTGTTAGTGCAGGATGTGGTTGACTCTACTCACTTGATAGAGCAACAGTTTAGATGGCTTCCAGACCCAACCTCATTTCATGTTTCCACTTCAGGTATACCAAACCCTATATTGCCTGGGTATTACTTCTGTAGGTTATTAACTTGAGCCATCAGAAACAATATCCTGACTGCTGTATGGACAGAGATGATCTAACTGCAATTATTGATTGAAACACACAATGAATGACAAAGTAACTTTAGATTGGATTAGAACTTATGTCCTTCTCACCCAATATCCTCTCTTCAACAATGTCCCCAAGCAGATGCTTAGGAAAGAGTTCAAGAATCTGGATGGAAGATGAGAAATTCTTAAATAATTATACATACCTTCCCTGCTTCCAGCCATTAATTAGTAAGAGTCTTACTGTGGTAAAGTTAAGTTCCAGAACCCTGTGTTTAATAAAAATCAGGAGATCCTCCTGGACAGATTTGTTTATTTTTTAAATGACCTCCACAGTACTCTCTGGCAACAAGTTCCAGCTTTTAATTGTGTCTCGGGAAAAATAACTCATTTAGTCATGCCATGTGAAAAGCAACTTCCTCATGTTTCTGTAAGTACTGTTTCTTCATTTGACTGGATGTTCCCTAGTGTTGTGAGAAACAGCGAGCAGACACTACCCATTCAGCATCTCCACATCATTAATGGTGTCATAGTCTTTTAATGTACCTTTCCCTAGTCTTCCTTGTTCCCTCTTTTTTAAACAAAATTATCAAATTACTTGAGCTCTTCTCAGATGGAAGCCATCCTGTAGGCTGGATCACCCTTTTTACCCTCTCCTGTGCAGTTCTTTGTTTCTGTTAAACCTTTCCTAGATCTTTTTTGATGCACTTTTTCTGGAGCTATATTCATCTGTCACTGAAAGCTTGCAACTTAATTTCAGTGACAGTTCTTGTGGCAAGCTCTCAAACTATAGTTTAGCAGGTATCCATCAAAAGTGAGGCACATGCAAATTGTCTTCTGAGATGATCCCAAAATCAACCATCATTAAAAGATTGCCATCCAAACAGTGAGATGGAAGCACAGTTCCATACATCCCTCAAGGGCAATATCCAAAGTATTTGGCACATTAATATCTTACTAGTAAGGTCATAGGGTGCCGTCAGAAGAAGCTCCTACGTCATCCTCTAGCATTGTGCAATATCTTGCAAATCCTTTCTTTGGACAGAAAGAAAGCACGCTGGGAACATACCATGCCCCTGAGACTGCTCTTCCAGTGAGGTGTAGACTTTGCTACTATGGGGAAGATCTCTGTTAGGTACGTGTTTGTCATGATTATCCATTATTAACCTGGAAGCAGATTGCTATGTACCAATACTTCAGCAGCAAGTGGATTGAGTTCTTTGTTATTATCTGTGGCAAAAAGTACAGAGTTAGCAGCTCTCATTGTATTTCACAGATTTGGCAAATAATACACTTCGATTCAGCTCATAAAGCAAAGTGCTATCTAACTTTGAAAAAAATCCAAATGACAGCACAGCAGTGAAACTGAAAATATTTTCATTCAAGTGACTAACAAATCACTTTTTATTATAAAAATATAAAGATTTTGCAAATTAAGAGTGCATGATCTTCTAAAAAAATAAGGTGTATCTTAAAAACAATTTCAGTAGAAAAATGTGCCAGTATACTACTGGTGGAACATTATCCCACGCAAGAGAGAGGATGATAATTCATATGAAATGATAATCATATTGTGCTAATAAATTGCAATCCAAGTTTGGGTTCCTGCATGTGTCAGTTATGATCTCAGTGTTGCCAGCTTGAAGGGAGAGATTTAGTGTGACACAAACATTGTGTGGGTCTTTTCCAGGATGTGATTTATTTCTGTTCTCAGACAGATAAATCTTAGACTCTTACCTGTGATGATCCACAGTGTGCAGGGGGCTGTTGAAGACCAAGGCCAGGGTAGTCCTACACCTGATGATGATGGAGAATTAGCCCCCTAATAATGTCTTTCCTGACTACGTGCATTCAGATTCTCCGGGAGCAGCACAGTCCTTTGACCTACCAGTGACATGGGTTACAGCATGTGCACTCCTCTAGCTCAGGCATTCAAGCATGAGTTGATAGGACTGAAGTTTTAAATTCTTCCTAGCATTGTGCTTCTTTTTAAAAGGGATGATCCAGGCAGTTCTGAGAGGTGACCTTATTTTTTTTTTTCTCTTAGGGGCTTACAGTTAAAGTGACATGCAGGTTATGACATTTGTGTTGAGAGGACTGACATGGACAATTTATTCACATTTGGGAACAGGATGAATTTCATAATAATACAAAATCCTCAGAGGTAAGAATTAAAAAACTAACAGCAAAGCATGGTGATTTAATGTTAGTGTTAGACTAAACCAGGCCCAGGGATTTTGAAGTTATTAATTTTTACTTGCTATAGTTGCAGCATCAGAAGAGGGAAGATGAAGTCAATAGTTTGTTTTCCTGACAGAGTGTGGATGAGAATGACAGCAGATTCCAAAGACACCTGCAGATGTTTTAAACCTGTGCATGATGGTAACAGACTCCCTGAAACCATCTGTCTTTCAAACATAGAAATAGTCATCAGAGTTTAACACTGCCACCAAGATTCCATTAAATGCTCCTGAAATAATTATTTCTGCACAGGTAAGAAAATGAATGGCTGAATGGCTAAACAATAACTGGAAAAAGAATGGATCATATTCTCACGAAAAACATTTGAATGCTTGAAGGCTGAGGAGACAGAGAAGTACATTGAGAGGAAATGGCTGGCAGGGACATGAAAAGAAATACAGATCAAAGGCAGTAACCCAAATATTTGCAGTACAGTTTTGTCAGCTGTGGTCTGGACAACTAGTTCTACATGGTGATAAAATAAAGAAAGGCTTGCTTTGGGGCAGAGAAGTAAACAGTCCAGCTAATAAGGAAATACGATGCTGGGTGGAGTAGCTTCTTGAGCAGAGACACTAATAACTCAGCTCTCCAGAGAGATCATCTCAGGAAGTTTTACTCTTTGAACTCTGAACCTCCACCATTTGCAGATGGCGGCATGAAACCTTTCAGACATGGTAGCTGAAGGCTGCTGGAAGAGGCCAAGATTTCAGGACTGTTGACATGGCAGGTCTGTATGCATTCTTTCTGCTGGGTGAAGTGGACCCAAGGCTTCCTCCTTTCCCTGATCAGAAGTCGTTGTGACTGGCTGGTACTCACAAGTGGGAGACAGTGAAAGTCACTCTCAAAGCTATGGCATAAAGTAGTAAGATGGTTTGGTTACTTGCTGAGCCACGTGAGGAAGACCTGCCTGAAGGGGCACCTAATCAAATGGAGGTCTTTGCCTTTTGTACCTAAACATGAAGCCTAAGTATTATGTCTTGATATCAAGAGATTACTCACGATTATGATGATTTCACATCCGTATCTGATATCACTAAGATTTTTTATTTTCTGAGACTAATAGATAAAGCAACCAGAGATTTCAAGCTCTCTCCATTAAATGATATTTTTGTTGTTACTGCAAAAGAACAAGCTAGAATTGCACAGATATGTTAACAGACATTTCTAACTCAATTCTGCATCAGTTAGAGGGCCAGCTGTGAAGTATTTCCCAACAAAAAACTCCAACAAATTGTACTTTTGGGGCCAAATAAAGAACATAAAAAAAAGGAAAAGAGGTGAGAGTAGCTCATAGGATGGTCCCCTTGAGGAAAAAAAGGTGATTAACTTTACTACAAATGACAAAACAAATTCTGCTGGAGAAATTATTTAAGTATAACTCTTTTTCCACTGGGCACCAAAGTGTTATTGCCAAGGAGAGAAAAGAGGAAACCCAAAGAATTAAAATTCAAAGTCAACAATATTTATCTCTACTATTATACAACAAGCTGCCAAATAAAATAAATTAATTTTTTAAAAAAGGCTTTTATGGTGTTTAATAGGAAACTCACATTTGTATGGTGAATTCTGCCTTAATGCCGGGGCAGTTAATAGCAAACAGCGTAATTACAGAGAGCAAAATCAGTAATATGCTTAATTCAGGAAAGACAAATTCCTGTTGATGATGGTTTCTCAGATTCATTTTATTTACATTTTAGAAAACATCTGTCCCCACTGATGTTACAAGTTGTTAGCTACGGATTAACTATAACCTTCCGCTAGTGAAAAGCATATTCAGGATTCCGCTTAGGAGAATAATATCTCTGTTATGGCTTTCCTTTCATGATTTTCCTGTCTGTTTCACTAATAAATAGATTGTCACTGATAATAAACTCTGGCTTTATCAAATTGTACAACAGCCTACACTTGTACATGGTTGCTCTGTATATAGCTGATCTTTTTATCTTTTTTGACTCACAGGACTCATTTCCTCCTCATTTTTCCCTCTGATATGGAAATGTGACAATGTTTCACTTAAAATTTCATTTGAAGGGAGACAAAATCTGAAATGGTGTCTCTAGATTTGTTATGCAATTAAGGCCAAAGGCAACCTAGATTTTGCTCCTAGATAACACAACATTATCTTGTTTATTACAAAGCAGTACCTAGACAAACAGTTTGGGATAACAGAGGTGGGATTCAGTTGTCCTAGCATAAGTTATCTAGAGCTGAGTTGTCCTCAGGTATCCCACATGGTTTTCAGCTGTCACCACAGGACTGTGGACATCTCCCAAAGGTCCTCCATCTGTCTGACTCTTCACAATAGCCGACTTGAATTCCAGTGGTTGTATGTAGGCAACAGGAAGCCCTCCCTAACACATCTAAATATGGATAACTATGCCTAGATCCCTACACGTGAGCAAGCTCCCATCATAATCTGTACATCGAACAAAAGCCATGGGCGCTGGGTGGCTGCTGGGTGTCCAGTGTAGGATGATCTGATAAACTAGGAGTGTGTTATGTAAAGGACTTTTTTAAGATTGTGTGAAATTAGCAATATGAGTTAGTAACACATCACATAACTGTTGTAAACACGTGTAAATATTTTTTCAACCTTTTGTCTGCCACAGAGCATCCTTCCTCTGCTCTGTACATACATGGCCTTATCTGCTCTGTGTAACTTTTTCTGAGATACGTTTCTGTGGTGCTAATGGTCATATATAAGGTAAATAACCTTTTGGGAATGAAATAACTTTAATTATAGAATGTTTTCTTGCCTAAAAAAAAAAATAAGAAACTGTTCCTGTTTTTTCAAAGCCAATTTTTGTTTTATAAGACCAAGTTTTCAGCTGGTTAACAGTGAAGACTCTAGGGAGACTGTAAACACTTATTCATAAGTATTTAATACCTAGTTTGTCTATTTGAAAATAAATTATCCTTGGAGTCTACTCTGAAAATCCTCTGAGATTTCCAATCTCATAATGATCAGGCAGAGAAATAGTGTAATTTAGTTTAAAACCTTCATTCCTCACCTATTTTTTTTTTAAGTTTTCAGTGAGAAAAATATAATTTGTGGCTCTTTACATAATAATTCCATATGCAATTTTGTATTGCACCTTGCTACTAAATACTCTTTCCTTTGCAGTCACTGTGGGTCTCACGTTTTTTTCCCAAACCAATCCATCTGTTCCGCTTGCCCAGTTGCTACTGGGATGCAAAGCCAGTCACATGAAAGTCTCTGGAATCTCATTTGTCTTCAGCTTTATTTTCCTCTCAACCAAGGTACTTATATAGGGTAGTATGCCCCATGATGCCACAAAGGTAGCTGAGATCTACCTCCGTAGGACAACGCCGCCCTGTGACAGCATCTTCACTCTCAGTTAGTTTAGCAAGGGTAAAATGCTTATTAACCTGGCTGTTTATTCCTTTGTTTCTGAAACACAGCTGAAGCAATTTTTTCTTTCTTTTTGTTTTCTTAGGGTTACAATCCGACGTCTAGGCCACTGGCTAGGTGCTGGCCTGAGGTTCAGCAAGCTGAATAAGATGACCAGTGAAAATCTATGAAATGAGAGAAATTGCTAGATGAGCTGGATACCTGTGTGAGAAGATGACAGAAGGTAGTGCCATGAGCTCTGCCTGGGTTTCACAGGTTGCTGAGGAGGAGTTATATGAGATGTGCAGACTTCACAGGTGTGCAAGGGAGCAGAATCTTCCAAGGCCAAGTAGTACGTAAGTAACTGAAACAGCAGTACGTTGCAGGGATAAGATTATCCCAGGTAACAGTAACATCAGAAATAATGTGGATATGGAGGTAGCAAAACTGAGACCAGTGGGGAAAACATAATTGGGGCAGATAGTTTATTTGGGAAGAGGCTGGGGCAGAGAAAAGGGGGTACAAGAATTAAAAGGAGGGTCAAGGACTGGGAAAAAGTGTAATAAGGTATATACACAAGGTTCACCTGGTGCTGTCTAGGGCTTGATCACTGCAGCTGCATAAGAAAATCGAGCTCAGACCATGTCATGTGAGTGAAACCTGCTCCCACAGTGAGGAGGACATGGGGGAGCCAGGTGCTTTCCCTGGATAACTGGAGAAAACCCAGGATGTGCACATGGAGCATCCTGGTGTCACTATATCAGCACCCTTTCAAGGTCTGACAGTACTGGCAATTACTCACCACCTCACAACCTTTCTATTTGAAAAGGTGTGACAATAAAGAGGATCTACTGATGGCATGAATGCCTTCCAGTCACTGCTGAAAATATGCAGGTGAGACTCTGGCTCACAATCAAAGCTATGACATGAATAAGGAGCAGCAACAGGAGAGTTTTGCTAATGTGCAGCTGCAAGATCTGGTTTTGGCAGTAGTGTGACTCAGGGACTTCTGTGCTAAGACTGTTTGGTCTCTAGCAAGGGCATGGTGAGCGGGGTTGTGGTTTTGAACAGAGGGTTTGGAAACCCCTCTGTCTCTTTCTCTGCAAAGCCTATATGGGTGTGCTCCCAGGCTCCATCCTCTACAGTATTAGTATTGTCAGCATTAAATAATCTTTTTTTGGTTGAGGGATGGAGGATGGTAATAAGGGAGAGTGGAAGTTGAACACTGAAGGTTAGCAAAGGGGTCTGTAGGTAAGGTTAAACTCTTCTGGCAGGTGAAGAGGTGTTATATAAAGAACAAATACCGAATGGACCAAGAATCTGTGTCCCCACAGCCAGTAACAGTGATCAGCAAATGTGGCAACAGTGTGAAAAGGGATAACCTATGCTTGTGGTCAGTATCAGCTGTGCTGAAAGAAATGGTGAGACAAACAAAATGTAAACTAACACATACAATCAGAAGGTAAGCACTGCAAATTATTGCTGCAGGATGCCCAAAAAGGATACCCACTAACGGACGAGAATCTTAAATACTGTAGAAACTTAACAATGGTGGAATGTTGGAATTTGGATTTTGAAAAAAATAACAGAAAAAAGGAGAAATATTCACCAAATTCTTCTACTCTGTCTTTAAGGTGTGGAGGGGGAGAAAGAAAATTTAATATTACTTCACATTGGTGCAGTATTTTCTATGCCAATATTGACTAAATAGACTGTTGAAGAGAGTTCACTATATTTGGGTACTTTTGTATATGAAAATCCAGTATTCTTAAATAGCCACCTGAAGATCTCACTGGGACATTAATATTAAGTAATGTAATGCAATAGTAGACAAGTTTTAGAGGCCTGAAAGAAGTCAAGACCAATATTTATTGAAAAAAAATGACAGTCATAAGAAAAAAAAAAATCTTAGATTGTGAACATTCATGTGTGGCAAATAACTAAATATGTGTGCTTGTGTCCAAAACTGAACTTTTCAGCTCTCAGGCAGGAGCATATTACTTGGCTACTGCAACTGGTAAAGGCTAGTTGTAAGTTTTTGTGACCTGAACTAAACAAAAATGACGTGTCCAAAGTGCTCCAGTTAATGAGTCAGAAAACAGAACCACCCAGTTAGAGGGCTGGTCACACATTCTGCCTAGACTATGACAGATAGACTATTTAGACTGGAGAAAAACCAGGGGCTTAGGATGCTGCAAAGAAGTGGTGCTGAAAAAAAGGTTTCCCAGAAAAAAATGGTCTTGGAGAGAAGGACACCTAGAAAGGAAATGGCGATCATGTTGGAAATGGAGAAAGATCCTGAGATGGGATAACTGCATGGAGACAAATGCTGGGGGACACCTCCGGACCTTGGCCAATAACCCCTAGTAATAGTAAGTGTGAGCAGCAGCACAGTGGGAACGAGTTTGATTTTCTGCCTGACCTTTGTAGACTGGCAGCAATCTCCCTGATGGCAAAGAAAGTCTATACCTAGCAAAATGGTGCATGAGCAAATGAGTGCAGTGTGTGTGTGAGATAATCAAGTAGGTCAAAAGCTCTGATCTTGGAGGTTCTAAAATAAACTCCAGTACCCAGATCCACTGTGCGTTGTCATTTATTCTATCCTGCCTGTGACAATGACCCAAGCTGTTATGTGTCTGTTTCTATGGTAAGTCCCCCTAGGAAAAAAATGTAAAATGACTGATAGAGGATTCAAAACCTTAAACTATGATTGGACCATAATATAATCAATTTCTATTAAAACAGTTTATGGAAAATAGATTTAGTCAAACTAATTTGATATCTATCGGTAAAAGTATTAGTGGCAATGTAATGTAATTTTTAATTGGTTTTGACTTAGTGCTGCCTGACATTTTGATTAAAAAAAATAGTGACACACAATCAACATGACATAGGTTTATTAGCAGCTGGCTGACAGATAGGTCTCTATGTGCCATTGGCAGTGAAGATTCATCATCACATGGGTTAGCTTCTAGTGGAGGTCTGTGGAAATCAGCTCTCGCCCTGTGCTGCTTAACGTTTTTTCATCTGTGTCCTGGAAGAAAAACATTTAAAATCTTAGTTTCAGTAGGTGGATGACAAACACTTGGAGGAGTGATAAATAATAAAAAAGGCAGGTGTTCTGCAGCCTTTGAAAGAAGAGTACAAGAAAACATCAGGAAAGTATAATAATATACCAATAGGATGGTTAGAGTGCTGCTGTGGACACATATACATCTTGTGCTCTTTTTGTAGTTGATGGAAAGAAATAGACATTTCTAGACTGTGACTCATCCTAGAGCACAAACAAAATAAGTCAACAGTATGGATCGTGTAGATACCTGGTTTTCTCCCTTAATCATAAACAGAGCCAAAGTCAATTAACTTGGATGTAGGTTTTTCTACTCTAAAGATGTGTAATAAAATCACTCTGGTTGTTGCTGCATCAAAAATGTATGTGTGTTTGCTCAGTGACTGCATGGTTGGAAATTTTCAGGAAGGTGGAACTCTCTGAGTAGAAGTAGATACATATTTCTTGGCAAAATTATGTGAATATAGATAATACCTGAAGGTTTTTGTGTGACTCACGTTGGTTACTACAGTTGTTTTATACACAAGTTCCAAATCCAGGAAAGATGAGTCAAAAACTTCTGGAATAACAAACCTATCTTCTTTGTGATAAAGAGAAGTGCTCCTGAGAAACTGTGTGTAAACACTATTTTTTCAGACCATAGGAAAAGATGGATTCACCTAGAAATCTTTGTAAGACAGACCTATTTTGACAATTATTTATTTTTTCTTGCATTATGTTTTTTCTATTTGTTAAAAACAAGTTTTATTTTCCATCATTCCATAAATACAGTCAGGACAACCAAGCAGCTGTTAACCTTTCAGAAACACTTTTTTTGTCTGTATTTCCAATGTCCCTTGTTCTGAAAAACAAGATTCTGTGTTCAGGCCTGGAGTTCTCAGTGACCCACACATGTATGATTCCCACTGCATGCACTATTGTTCTTGTTGTTGTTGAAAGGAATGTGAAACATAATCCAAGCCTAAAGAGGCAGAGTTTAAACAAAGCATTAAAATGCCTTCCCTTCAACTCTTTTTCATTGATCTCAGGTCCTTGTCACGTACCAGGTCTATATTCAGGCCATGGCGTATTGAGAAAGATGGTGTTTGAATTCTGATGAGAGCTGCAGAAGTAGTGCTTGGGGCCATGAACAGACACATCTTTTCTCTCAAGGGCTTTGAGATGAAGCTCATTAAGTCTTATGCAACAAAGACTATAGATAGTAGAGGAATATATTTGCAACACCATCAGCTCAGATATGGATCAGATCATTGTATCTTCTATATATGTGTTCTTTTCTGCAAATTGAAATCTCCTTCTGAGGGAGAGGCATTTTGGCTCCTGTAAAAAATATCTCTACGAGAGTCTTCCTCACCCTGGATCTATCTTCTGTTTGCTCCTGTGATTAAAAATAATGGAATGTCCTATTAACAGTGCAAATGCTCTTCTGCTATCCTAATTATTCTCTTAGCCATTAATGAAAAGAAGAAAAGCTGTTCTAGAGGTCAGGTAGCACTGGGGGAACACGTGGTTTCTGCTGTGTGTTTGTACTTTCTGTTTTCATTAAATATTTCAGGTGCAGCTCTGCAAAGCAGTAAACACATAGGAGGAAAACATCCTGAAGTATATGAGAATCTGAAAATAACACTGGCAAAATAATAATGAAGGAGGTATAAGAGAATATGCCACCAAAACAACTGTAACGGTACTTCTGTTACATTTTTATCCCACCCTTTTTATATTTTATTTGAAAAGGGAGGTTTATGTACCTGGAATTTGAAGACACGTATATTTGTGGGGATACATGGCAAGAAACATTGCAGCAATTGTAAACAAGTCATTGTAGTTGCTTTGCCTATACAGGGCATTCAGGCTAGCACAGTTCCAAAAAAACTATAAATGGAGGTTTGCTCCCCTGTAAAGCAATGTCACTGTGCTGGCTGCCAGGTGCCCATCAAGCTGCTCTATTACTCCCCACCCTCAACAGGATAGGGGGAGGAAAAATACAATTAAAAGCTCATGGGTCGAGGTAAGGACAGGGAGATCACTCACCAGTTACCATCATGTGCAAAACAGACTTGACTTGGGGGAAATTAATTGAATTTATTGATGATTAATCAGAGTAGGATAATAAGAAATTAGAACAAATACAAAAAATCCACCTTCCCCCCTTCCCCTGCCTTCTTCCTAGTCTCAACTTCACTCCCAACTTCTCTACTTACTTCTACCAAACAGGACAGGGGAACGAGGAATGGGAGTTATGGTCTGTTCATAACATTTTCTTTCTGCTGCTCCTTCTTCCTCATACTCTTCCCCTGCTCCAGTATGGGGTCCCTCCCACAAGACATAGTCCTTCATGAACTTCTCCAACACGGATCCTTCCCAGGGCCTGCAGTTTGAGAACTGCTCCAGCACAGGTCCTTTCCATGGGGTACTGTCCTTAAGAAGCAGGCTGCTCCAGTGTGGGTCCCCTGTGGGGCCACAGGTCCTGCTCTGGCATGGGCTCTCCATAAGCTGCAGCTTCCTTCGGGTCACATCCACCTGCTCTGGCATGGGGTCCTCCATGGGATACAGTGCAGAGTTCCAGAAGCAATTGTTGTCCTGGCTGGGAGGGAGAGGGCAGCTCTTGCTGTGTTGCAGGTGTGGACCATGGCTGTGCTTGACTCTAGGCTCACCTTTCATCAACAGATGCGGGGCTGCTTTACAACAGTTTGCAGTACACAACAGCACAGGGAAGTTTGGGTTCATGTCACCTAATAGTTATCTACATGCCCCTGTGCACTGCACCTGTCTTAAAGGCAAAGTTGCACCCCTGATGTTAGGTAGAACCGGGTGGGCACTAAAATGACCAGAAAATCAAGTGAGATCTGGAGGCAGCTTGAGAGTGGGCTGTTCTCACACACCTGTGTGGTGATGTGGGGCTGTGCAGCACGGACCCACCTCACTAGAGCAAGTGATGTGTGCAGGCAGGACATGGGCCAGGAAATCACACCCTACATTAAATTACTCCCAGAGAATAGCCATAGTTTCCCAGTAGAAGGAATATTTTGAAGGATAAAGACTCCTGGAAAAAAAGCACAGAGGTTGTCACAGCATTGAATTGGGATGTATTTTGATAAACGATTTTAATTTTTGTGTCTTCACAGTGAAGGTCAAGAGATTTAACAGCGTGATACAAAGTCCAACGTTGCGCCTTTTCTCTGACCAGATACTTCCTATTTGTTTATTTTTAACCTTTTCTCTCTTTATAAAGAAGCATCACTAATGCATTTATAAACTCTAGATGTGAGGTCTCTGAAGGAATCGATGTACCCAATTCAATTTTCTAGGCAATCTTTGAATTGTTCTTAATAGGAGGTTCTGCAGGTGAAGAAATGATGATGCTGGAGGTATTTTAAAAAGGCAGCTCTTTGGCTTAGGACTTAGATTAGATGACTTTCTTCAATAACCAGAAAACATAGCTATTGCCTTTAGCTAACAATAATTGTACAAAAATGTATCTACAAGTGAATGAATATTTACAGTGATGTTAATTTAACAGGAACACTCTTTTTTTCTCTGAGGCAATTAAAATATTTCGTCTTTAGGTCATCTCTTTGTCCCAGTATGTGAATAATTGCTCCAGACAGTTTCTTAAGAAAGCAAAAGGAAAAAAAGGACATTATTGAACAACTGACAGAAATTTAGAAACGTAGCCAACTCTTAATTCTTTCGAAAGGATTAAAAGGTCAAACCTGATTTAGTAGCACATTCCTTCATTTCACAAGGGTTTATATTGATTCATTTAGGGATAGGATAGAAATAGACCATAACAATTGCCGGTGTCAAAAGTAAAGTGTATTCCTAAGGGTAGAGGTCCAGATGGTATGAAGTGTAAAAGCCAGTTAACATTTACTTCTGTGTCTGAGCTTTCCCACACACCACAGGTAAACACTTGTGGTGGGTGATCTTCATAGCAGAAGAAATTTCAAGAATGTTTTGAAGGAAGAATCAAGGTGTTTGATTAGGAATATCCTTTACCTTTAAGCTACTTTGTAGATCTTCAGGTTCCCTTCAATTCTGTTCTACTGATTCTCTTGCAAATGCTTTGTTCAATTACCTATTCCTTTTGGAACTATTTTGTGACCAGCCCTGGGCACGTATTTCCTTGCAGTGTTTGCTCGGGGAGAGAAGTTATGTTCTTTTTTATTTTTGTTTGTAAATCTATACAAATCAAGTGTGTGGTTTTCCAAAGTTTAGAATATTGACTTTTTTTCTTATTTAGTGTTGTTTCTTTGTCTAAAGTAGAAGTTTTGTGATTGTTTTACAACACTATTTAAGATTTATTTTATTTATTAATAATTTCTCTACTGGGGATGTAGAAGTCAAACAAGTCTCTACATTTCCTGGTCCGAGATTAATATTTGGTTTTACATCAATATCAATATTTCAGTCTTCTTGAGTGCATATGATGATACTCTAGAACGTGAGCATAGTGCATTGTCAGAGAAGTAATCTGGCTGGCTGATGGACTGAGAGGATGGTTTAGCTAAGGCAGCACCCTCTATACGACACACTTGAAGCTCAGGTGAGGAAGGAGGTTTCAAGAGCCCTGCCCAAAAATGGTATAGTAAGTGTTGGTAATGAAAACATTTCTTTTTGGAAAAAATATTGTTATTGAATGCTTAGCTACAATTATGTCAATTTTGGCAATTTTTAATTTTTTTTTTAACTTTTTGACTTTTTTTTCAGGCCAAAAATAGATGTCTCGATGTCAGGTATTCTCTTGTGAGATAACTTTTTAGCTTCAATAAATTATTATTCAATTATATCCTGAGCCATGTCTGGATGTGTAACAAAGGATTGTCTCTTCCCTGTGGATCTAACAGACTAAAAATAGACACATTTCTGGAGAGAGGTCTGATAAGAAAAAAAGACGAGGTGTTTTCTATGCTGGGGGAAAAATTGCCTCTTCTTTGTATACATGGATAGAATAAGTAAAAAGAAGGAAATGGTTTTATGGCTTAGAATTTGTAAAGTTGTTGCTTGCTTTGTATTCAGAACGATAATGTAAATTACATGATTTGTTCAATGTGGTTACAAGAATCAGTACTTTTTTTGTGAGAGGACGATTAAACTGAATGGTTTCATTTGCCCTTAGCAATGGCTGTAATGAACACTAATAGAGTGGGCTGAGTTTGCTGTAGTTGGCACTGGTTTGTTTTATTTTATTTTTTTTAATTCACTTTGTGACAAATGGTTTTATGCAAAAAGCTTGCCTTGTTGGGTTTGATTTGTGTCCAGACTGACTATATTAGGAAGTGATTTTACTTATCTGTGTGGTTCACATGCTAATTAAATTGACTTTGTCAAAGCATACAAATGTCTCCCATTATTTTCTTTTCTCTTACCTTGTGTCAATATGTTTCTATAATAAATCAGAAAATCTTTATTCAGCAGAATTTGAGACGCACAAAAGGTGCATCCATTTTGGTGGTTTTTACTTTTTTCAGAGACTAGCTTGCAAAGACAGGAAAGTATCAGGAAAGAAAAGCTTTCCTATGACAATTTCTTTGCTTCGTACATCATGAAAAGAAAAGATAAACTGATGGGTTCCTTATTCATAAATTGAAAAGCTAGATTTATATGACAGCTTAAATGAGGTCTAGAAAAATCCACTTTTAAACTCAGGTTTGTACTTTGTGAGGGAACTTTGACTAATCAAACATAGATGGTTGTATAATGAATAATTCATGGATACAATGCCTGTGAAGAAGCAGGCTGTAAATACCTGCAGAGGGACTCCATTGACACCATAATTAGCAGCTGGCATTTGCTGGTTAATGATGTCACCACTGCTCCGATGTGTAATTGTAACTTATAACCTGCTGGTGAAGTTGTCTGTATATAATGTTTCCCCTCAATGGTGGCACGCATGCTCGTACGCACATAAAGGAGTGGGGGTGTCCATTCCATTCATCACACCCAGCCCCAGCCCACAACCCCTGGCTGCACCTCCCTTTGCCTTTCAGCATCCTTTGTCATCCTGCATCCCTTTTTTTTTTTTTTTTCCTTTTGCTCATCATGATATTCTTTACCACCTCCTGCCAACACCGTCAAAGGAGCTATAATTGTTGCTGTTCCCACACATGATGAGTGTGTGGGGTCCACAGGAAAGATCGGTGCTCTGCTAGGCACAGTTCCTCCCCAAATGCCCCATGAGTGAACGTACAAGACAGTTCTGTGCCTTCAGAGACAGGCGCCCTGCAGGGTGCAGAAGTGTCAGGGCATAGTGGAGGCAGTCAGGACCCCTGTTCCTCAAGGGACAGTTTTGTGGGACTGTCGGTCTCTGGGTGATTCTGGCAGCTGTGGCACATGACAAAACTGAGATTTTTTTTTGACTGCTCTTTGTTCTAAGGCACAAAACTTTATCACTGAAACCCTAGCTGCTAGCAGAAAGGTATTGGTAGTCTAGCAGAGCAAGCAAGAAATATCTCATCAAAACTGGGAGTAAAACCAGAGAGGACAGAAAGGATACGTATCCTCCAATAAGGCAGCATTCGTCAGAGATCCAGCAGATATGGATCAAGTAGCTACAGAAAATGCAGTAGAGATTAGGACAAACATGATATTTTCAGAAAATTAGATAATCTGGAATGTTTTTCATTAAAAAAAAAAACATCCAAACCAACTAATCCCCCATCAAAAACCCCGAAAACCAAACCCAAAACAAAACCAAAGCCAGCAGACATTTTTTTTTGTCTTCATGCTGAGCACGTGACACAGGAAAATTGTTCCTATCCTGTTCTGGAAGATCCCATATGGGACCATTACACTAGTGACTGAACAGCTCTACCTGTTGCCTCCTGCCCTTGTTGCACTACATTCCCATCATCCCAATGATGTCCCCTGAGGATGCTGGTCAACACCTCTGTGCTGTCAGGCAGCTGTGGTAGATTTGGTCACTGTGAGAGTGTCTAGTAAACTAGACAGGGTGCTGGTCTACAGAATCCAAAGGATGGACTGCTCTATCTTTATCCAGGATTCAAGAAAGCTAAGCAGGAGTCATGTTCCATAAAACAAAGCTAAAAAAAATGCTTCTTTTTGTGCATAAAGATGGATAAAAACATTTGCAAATAATTATTTTCGTTTCAACGTGTATATATCTATATATCTTTATAGACCCACAAAAGTAAGTGCAGCCTCCTAATTCTTCAGATGTGATTTTTAAAATGTCTTCAGGCAATAAAACATTGAGGGTTGCATATAACTGTTTTACATGACTAATCAAAATTTGGAGATACCCTTGCTTCTGTAGAAAACCACATATAAGGAGACACATGGCTACAGCATGTTGTAAAGATGAGCCTTGTCGGATTTTTAAGAAATCTTGCTGGGATACCTCATGGCGGAGAAGGTCTGTGGGCTGGGAAGGACCTCACGGTTCCTCTCAGAACATGGGTTTACATGTGTATGTCTGTAGGCATATCCAAGTGCATGCTAAGGCACTTAAGAGTTTTTCTAATCAGTGGGCTAAGGTGAGGAGGATCGATTACTCCCTCCTTTCCCCTGTGTGTCTGCCCAGTAATATGTCTGGTTAATCAGCCCAAAACACTCTCATTCACAATTTATTTGTGTGCATGGAAAAGTTATTGGTCAAAATTGTGTTAGCTCTAACATTTTATTTGTCGTTTTTTAATGAGCCACATTGCTAACTTTACTTGTAACTGACCTGCATGAGCACAATATTATCTCTCTAACTTTATCAGAGTCACGGTAATTTGTGAACCAGCAATTTCCTTTCTCTGAATCTCAGAGGTCTTTATACAGCAGTGAATTGCTCATTTGTGTTGTAGCAATTTTATTCAAGGTAATGTCCTGGTCATTATGTGCTCAATGATGTCTTCCATAGGCATTTGGGTTTGTATTAGTACTGATCAGTCTGTGCTGTGTGTTAATTTAGAGATGTAAATATTGGCCAGGGTTCTGTATTTTAATTGAATAGCACTCTGGGACTGAACTCACATTCTTTTGATCCCAAAGTGAGAAAGCTATCCACAGAGCCACAATAACACATGGGCAAATGGCAGTCTGATAAACCAGCCTGAGTCATATCTCTTTATTTGGCACATCTCTTTTTTATAGACTAAGGCTCAGGTGTGTATTTGTGCTTGGAAAGGAATGTTAGTTGCAAAGAGAGAAGAAAGGAAAACCATTCCTTTACCAATTTTTCTGGTATTTCTGGAGATGAATTTTCAATAATTACAAGACAGAGAGCCAGGTTATAGCAGGTCCTTGTTTAAGGATTTTGAAGGGGTAGGAGGCTTGCCTGCTGTGTCAACAGTTCTTTTGTGTTGGGCCAGTGGAACACCCTGCCTGGACTTCCTGTGTCGGTCAGTACTTGCAGAGAGGAAGGCAACAAATCCCCTTCAGGCCTGGAGGAGAGGGTAAAATTTGTGTCCAACAGAAACTCACAGGTTACAGAACAGAGTGCAACTTAAATTTGCACATGGCAGTGCTGAAGTGCTATGGACGGTCCCTCTGTCCTGTGTGTGGAAGTGTCATGTCTGGTAACACGGGGCAGCAGCTAGCTGTAGCGACTATCTTCCTCAGTCCTTCATACAACGACACCTCTGGCCAACCATGACTCCAGCAACACAACTTTTTCTAATCATTTACCATTTACTTCCTTTGTGTGATTTAGAAGCCTTTTAGGGATTTTCTGAGAAGTTTTATTTTATGGTTTATATCGTCTTGACAAAGGATCACAAGGAAGAGGGGATGGGGCCAGGAAATGCTCCCTGGCTGCTGAACAGTAACTTGCATTTCCACAGAGGCTAGGGAATTGAGAAACTGTGGTACAGGAGCTCCCAAGATGAAGGTCAATCTTCCTGCAAAACAGCAATGCTCTTACACGTTCTGAAAGTCTGCACCACCACTATTTAAATTGAATAATGCCATGAAGTGGTCACAGAAGTAGGTTTTACCAAGAACTGGAGGAGGTGATGTCTTGGCTGAAGAGGGGGTTTGAGAGTCATGTGTTCTCCAGACTGAGGATTTGCTCTAATTTTCTTTGCCGGCTGAAGCTCAGCAAGTTCCTCTGTGTAGTACAGGAGCACAATACTGCCGAGTGCTGCAGGAGACCGAGTGCAGGTGAGGGAGGGACCTCTCCTCTCTGCTGATATGCTAATGGTTGAATAGCTGAGATACAGACAGTCCTTTCACTTGCTTGAGTCACTGGGCTGCAAAATCAGAGAGTATCTGCACAAATGAATACATGATTGCATCTGAATCTTGTACCCATCGTGGAGGAGTTGTATGTTATAATTCTGTGGGCTGAATGATGTCTAAGTCCAAGATCTAACAATAACACAATTCAAATGTTTGCACATATATTTTTTTATGGCCGTAGTAAAGGATTCTAAACAGTTTAAGTAAAGCAAGAAAAAAGCCACAGAAACACCAAACCAAAACGAAAAGTAGATTATCTAGCAAGAAAATGAATTCTGGTTTATGCAGGATACCATGGCTAACAAAAATTATTAATGAATTTGGGGGAGATTAATTTGATACAGACAGTAAACAGAACTTCCCAAAATGCTTAATGTTTCTTCCCATTATAAGAAAATACAAACATGTAATCTTTTTATTTGAAGATTTTTTCTTAGTAAAATGATTATTATCTCTGCCTCAATATTTTAGCAGTTAATGCAAAACTGAATATTTTTGTTTATTTATCTTATACATTAAAATGTCTGTTAAAATGCCTTCCTACTTTTATGAAAAAAAAAAAGTATAGTAGAAGATAAATAAAGATACTTTTCTAGATTTAGGCAAACCCTCAAATTATCAAACTTAAATGAACTTGTAAGTGGAGTTTTAAAGCTAATGTGAAACAAGTTGGACTAATCTGAAGACTACCATAGCTTTTAATAAAAAGATAGAATAAGTTTATGCAGAGTAAGAGCTAGGGTTTCCAATATCTCTACTCTTCCTTACACCCTTTCTTTTTTTTTTTTTTTTTTCCCTCCTTCACTTTTGGTCTATTCTTTGCCAGAAGAAGTGATTACCAGAAAGAAAAAACTGTTTTCTCCTAAATTTCAAGCTCATGTTAGCAGAGGTCTGGAATGTTAATTACAGAACTCGGTTATCTCAAGTTAGTATACTATTACATAGGAAAGAAATAGAGTTGGCAAGGTAAAGTGAGCTAGTGCTTGAAAAAGTGAAAAGCAGACGGGCAATGGTGAAAGGATGGACACAGAGGGCAATCTGTGTTAGCATATTACTAACTCTTTACATGGATTCAAACAATTTAAATACTGAGTTACTTTAATATTCAATTCTGCATCTCAGATTAATGTATTTTTCTACCCATTTGGCAATTTCCTGATTGTTTGAAACAGGGAAAGGTAAGCCTGAATACTTATTTTTTTTAGAAAAAAACATTGCATTAACTGCTAAGCAGTACTGTCTTTTGCAACAAATTATATATTTCAGTGAAATTAGAATGTTTACCAGTACCCAAGTAGTCTGATCATTGCTTTTTACTTGTCCAAGGTGTCTCATATCTTTTAGTTATATTTGGATGAATAGTTCAAGCACTGGTTGTGCCAAACTAGTTGTTTGCTAATGACGTTGCTTCACTTATTTCTTTAATCCTTTTCTAACTAAAAGAAGGAGAGAAAGTAATTAGGCAGATGTTTTTCTGTCTCTGCTGAGCACACTGAAAAATCTACATGGTTTGTAAGATAAATTACTTTGCAAATTATATTTTTATTAAGAAATTATTTGACTGTGTATTCCAAGCCTATTAGTAACCTTTATCTGTATTAAGCAATGATGAGACTTAAGAAATTTATTTTACCTTTTATTTGAAGGAAACTGAACCATCAGGGAAAATGAAATATTATTATCCTGGACCTATAACTTGCAGTGTAGGCTGTAAATGTGGCTTGGGGCCATGTGAATAGACGCCATTATGGGACTGAAGGTCATAGTTTCTAGAAGAAGATTTTGACAAGATAAGGGAAGATGCACATGGCGATATTTTATCCTGTCAAGCTTTGAACTGCTGATGAGACAAAATGTACTATTTTCAAAAAATACCTAATTGCTCTAGAAGCTTTTTCCTAAGTTAATGGAACCTTATTTCAGTGAACATTGATGAATGTGTGGTTGTCCGATCTATTCAGCATTTTTGTAAGTCCTTTTTTTTAAATGCTTTGTAAATTCATATCTAAAGTCCTAAAGTCATAAACTTCAGAAAACATTAACCCAAGAAGCTCCCCTTATTTAATTCTACAAGACAAATTTTATTAGTAATTATTTTTAAAAAGTCCCTAAAATTATTGAAACAGAGTTACTGTTTTGACATTTTTAACAGCAGTAGTCTGTCAAAAATTTTATTTACTGTTTCAGTAGAGATAGATTCTGGTTTTGTAAACCAATTTTAGTATGCAGAAAATTGATCTGATCACTGGAATTTGTCTGTGTTTTTTACCTTCTGTACTTGTCTGAATTCCTTTGTGACAATGCTGGTGTCGTGTATCTATTTTTATATTATTTTACATGTTGTACAATACTTTTAAAAGAGATGCATAAAAATTCAAAGATGTATATAACATTGAGAAACTTTAGATGGTGTAAATCAAAGTAGTTCTTACATCAGGTAAGTCTCTTATCCTAACACATATCATGTGTTCATGCAGATTTTCACTCTGAGGGTGGTGAGACACTGGAACAGGTTGCCCAGGGAAGCTGTGGATGCCCCATCCCTGGAGGTGTTCAAGGTCAGGCTGGATGAGGCTTTGAGCAACCTGGTCTAGTGGAATGTGTCCCTGCCCATGGCAGGGGGTTTGGAACTCGATGATCTTTAAGGTCCTTTTCAACCCAAACCATTCTATGATTCTATGAGTCTATGATTTTCTGCTAACAGTGTTCATGGGAGATAGCTACTTTTCTTCCACTTCCATCTATCTGGGGATTTCAAATCCTACCTTTCCGAGTCGCTTTAGAAAAATTAACACAGGCAATTTGTTATAGAAGGTGTGACATGCATCTTATGTGAGGGTGGTGTTTGCTTTCTCAGAGAAGTGGAGCTTGATGGTGAACAAAATGTATTTGCAGTTACTGCTGAAATTCATTGATCTGCTAAAATTCATCATTTTGCAGGATAGCCCAAGATATTTTTGGAGAAACAGCTCTAGTATCTTACCACCAGAACTAAGACAGACCAAAATCTCCACAATTTCATCTCAGTCTGCAGAAATTATTCCACTGATGTCAGTGCTAAAATATGTATTGACTGCAGCAGGCCCAGGATTATTCCTCTTGTGTCCTTTCTATCAACATGTCAATAACCTGCTAATGTTAGATAGATGATCTGAATAGGCAGTCATGCCATAGGTAGAGCTGTGGAAGTTATTTATTATTAATTGGGAGTACAATAGCATTTCACTTGACTTTAAAATCCTTAAATTACCTAATGATCTTTGAAACAGGGCACAGATTTCTAAGCTTCACACCAGCCATACTGAGCAACAGAAGGCAAATGCTGAAACCAACAAAGCTCCACTGAAAAAAAAAGTCAAAAGTAAATGTAATTTCTTCTAAAATCATATGATGCCCACTCTCTTCTGGGTAACCACTCAGCTTGTCCAGCAATGAAGCAGATTTAAATTGGAAGGAACCCCTTTATTTCTTAAAACTTTCCCCTGAGCTCTTGTTTCCCTTTTGCATTCCAAGTGCACTCGTGTTCCACTCAAATACACTCCTCATACCTATTGCTCACCCTTTCCTATGTACTCATTTCTCACTTCAGTGCTGTTAGGAGGCAATGCTAATTTACTTCTATTTCTTTGTAATTATTCCTCCTTGATTGATATTACTTATTATCAAAATGTTCAGAATGACTTCTTTCCTCGTTTCAGCTGAGAGACACAATCAGATACAATTGATAGGAGAAATTAGCTCTCTTCTTGATTGGCAAAATATTGCAACCCTGAAACTTAAATTTTGCTTACAAATTAGAATTCATTCCAGAAGAGATAAAAAGTATATTTCTGAGCGTATTCAGCTCACAGTAGTCTTACATACCGACTTATCTGAGAGTACTTTAATGAGTGAGAAACAGAGACAGTAAGGTCATCTAATTCAGGACAGGCAATGCAGATCAGAAAGGCATAATATCACTGAATAGCTTTTCAGAGCTGTTTCTTAGGAGATTTGTGGAAGGTATGAAATTAAAAATCCTACAGGATTCCCTGCCATTTTGTATTATCTTACTAAAAGCAAATTGGCCAAATACATCCTGTTCAAGTCAAGGGAAGTGTTTCCATTCAGTCTGGATCTCATGTAAATCTTGAGGGTTATTTTGTACATTTTCTTTTTTATCCAGCAATTTGTTAGACAAGACAAAGTATTTCAGTTGTCCTCATTAATCTCTGAGTCTACTTATTTAAATTTTGTGACGTTATCACTCCCTCCCCTGAGATGGTCTCTTATGTCATTAGTCAGAAATTAATGACTGTCATTGGCCCTATCTGAAGAGAAGAAAAGTTGTATCTCCATCTGAGTGGTCACTGTTCAGAAAGGGATTTAATATAAAGCATATGAGAATAGAATCATGACAATAAAACATACGAGCTTTGATTATCTATGCTTACCTTACTTTCAATGTGTTTTGAAACATTAACTACTTAATCTTCTATAAAACACTTGTTATAAAAGCACACATTAGCTCTGGAGGTAATAGCAGTGTAATTTTGCAAGGGGATAGATGTAGCTTCAAGAATTGAGATACAACTGGGATACGGCTGGGTGAGACATCTAGCACTGATCACCATGGGGAGGAGACCTGGTCTGTGTTACATTTCTGGCTGCAGCTTACAACCAGGGCAGATAATGCTGAAAAACTGTGCTTTTCCCCACCAGGAGGAAAAATCAACAGTAAAACTAAGCAACATGAGCTGTCTATTCTGGCTAGACCCACTACATCTATGTGGATGTAGTACAGGAAGGATTTTGGTCAGCCAGGAGCTGAGCACAGTGCAGCAGTCAGCACCCAGGAGTGCAGTACCTACAGCTCCTGACGATCGGGTCTGCAATGGCGAGTGATAAAGCTGGCTCCCACTTTCCTTTCTTTCCGGGACTCTTCTCAGAATGTCAAGAAAGTATCTAAACTCATTTGGGAATCTTGGTTCAGGAAAATCCAACAGCACTTATTTGGGTGCTGTTATCACTTCAAATCCATCCTTTTAATTTTAGAACACTATGGGAGAGTTAAAAAGTGTTCATCTAAACATGTGGGATGCCAAAGTTCACCTTTGTCCTCTGCTGGAGAAAAATTAAATCTAAAAGACACCCATTTTTTTTTTTTCCAGAGGCATCTCATACATACTAGGTTATGTGGCCTAGTGGTAGGTAAGCCTCCATCCTTCCTGTTGGAGCAGTGCTACAGAGCAGAAAAGAGTGCAGTGTGGAGAAAAAGGCTTGAAGAAAGCTTGATCAATTGCTTTAATTTTTTTCGAATGTGTGTTTTTTGGATCTGAGCAGTAGACATGTATTTCTGTGAGTATTTCTATATTAGGAATTTTATCATATGCAGGTAGATGTTCATGGCCAGAAGGGACAATAACAAGGATCTATTTCACTCCCTCTCTAACACAGGCTGTAAAAATACCCTAGCGATTCCTGCAGGAAGACTACTTGCTCAGATTAAGCTAGAAAACTCCTTTCAGAAAATTGAATGCTTGTGCTCTATTTTTACCTATGAGCTGAACTTTTTGCACTGTTTTTTCAGGTGATCTATACAACTTTACACTACCAGAAAATATTAACATGAATGTCTGCTATTGCATCAAACAGCACAGTAAAGCACAGCCATGTGTGACAGCACAGGAATGTATGCGTTTTCTGGGAACTTGACACATTTTTTTTTTTTTTTTACTTCAAAAACTATACCTAGAACAGCTTCACTACCCCAGCCCTAAGCAAATGCGGATATTAAAGCCAATATCTTAAGTTGTATAGATCAATGTACAGAAAAGTTGCTGTCAGGCAGCTGGAAACATTAGTAGTGATGGAAATCCTTTACTAGGAAATTTATACAAAATATTGTTATTACTTTGCTATTATTATTACTATATCAAGAGATCCCGACTAAGATTGTTTTTGTCTCTGTTATGCCAAGGAATATACTTAAAAATAGTAATAAGGTTATCAAGTCTGTCCTTATATGCCTCTTAAAGAGTCAAGCTCAGCTGAGGGAACCACAAAAGATTCAGGTTTTCCTGACTTGTGGTGAAAGAGCTGAGGAAGCAAGTTCATGTAGCTTGTCTAGATGTTGTGAAATCCCATCTCAGATCAGAACATTAGGAACAACAGAATTCTCAATAAAATGGTCACCTGGGTTAGCTTCTAGTGCTCCTGGAATTTGAAAAATTATCTCTGTTGAGATGATTATGCTCAAATGACATATTAATGCAATCTGCATCATTATGCACAGTTTCTTGTTTGCTTTTTTTATCTTCCAAGAACCTTTTATTTGAGAACAAATCTAAAGATTGTTCGTCATCGCTGAATACGACATGCAGCTACATGCTCTGTTCCTAGGAAGAGATATGCCATCAAGTTGAAATACTTACAATTAGCATAACTTTTCATTTTCATTTATGGCAATGTTACCCTATGATTGCTGTTGTATCTGGTTAAACGAGAGGTAAGATCTTTGTTAATAGGGTTTAGAAGTGATGAAATGCTTGTGTTATGTTGGAGCACTACACTGGTTGCACCAGGCTATGCCTCACTTGGCCTGCCCAATATATGAGAAAAGCTGAGCTATACTAGCAAGCACTAGAAAGCCTATTAGTCTTAATAAAAGCTGTCAGCCTTTATACTTAAAAATGTAATTTGCCTGATCTCTGGAGACTTTTCCACTCCTAAGTTTCAACTGGACAATAGGCCAGGTAGACCCCAGTTGCCTCGGCTGAGCTGTGGGTGACTCCCCGGACGCTTCCACCATCTCACCTACACCAGGGCTCTGACTGAAAGCTACTGTGGCTGCCTGGTTCACCTACCTGGGTTTTCTCTGTGCAAACATGAGCAAGGCTGAGGCATGCCTTAGTCTCTCCGTGGAGTGGTTCTGTTAGGTGCTACCTTCTCCATTTAGACATAAACTGTGAAACTTGTACAAATCTGAAAGCTTTGAAACATGTTAAGGAATGTTCAGCATCATGCATTGCAGATAAACCTCCTCAGTTGCTTTCTGGCCAGTTTGTTTCCACCGCACATAGACTCCTCCAGCTGATATTTTCTTCTCTAATTCCCTCCTTGAAGATGTGTATGTACATTGGAGCCTGATATCTGATGTGTATGCGAGGAAGAGCTCTGCTGCACCATAGACACCATAAATAACTATCTCACATCAGATGTAAAGCATATTGCTGGTGTGGCTCATAATGTTAACACTGAGTGCTAATATCCTGCCCTTTATCTTAATTACTGTTGCTTTCAATTAGAAGTAAGCCATTCACTTTGGAATAAAAGAACTGACCCACACCTCTTCCCCAAATTTGAATTATCCCCACAATAAAGTGCTAACTATCTATTGTGACACTTACAGGACCTTTATCACCATTATATCTGAGTGGCTGGCAGTAACTGCAGCATTCATTCACACACCCATTCCATAAATTTTTAATTTCAGATACTGAAGATGTCTTCTGTGATGCATTTCAAGATGGCATTTTATGTTCTTTACAAAGGACTGACAAATTTCTCTTATAACCTGATGTTGACCTTTGTACTCTCTCTTGGGTCTTTTAACAAGTTACAGAATTTGATAATTTTGTGATACTGCATTCTAAACTACTTATTTACATCCCTTTAGTCTACCCTTGATTCGCACCTTTAGTACAGATCCTGCTTGGATTTAGAGTGGAAAGATCACAGTTACTGGAGAAAAAAAAAAAGGAAGAGATATTTGGAAACAAGGGTCTCTATTTTCAGTGTGTAATGCAACATACAATATGTGTTTGTTTTTCTGTGTGTCTGTGCATGTCAAATATAAAGAGACAGCAGCGAGACTATTTGATTTTGAACATTTTATCCAAAAGGGCCTTGAATATGAATCTGAATTTCTTTGTTGGCTCCAGTTCTGATATTAGTGTGTTGACTCTGTAATCTGAAGGTTTTTAGTCTGTTTGCATGATGCTGTTTTTGGACCCCCTCAACAATATAGTGGCACATCTTTTAAATACATTCTTTGTGCAACAAGTTTCCTAAAATGCAACTGGTTTAAGAGGAGGAAAAGACTGCAGTGATCTGGGGTAACTGTCCTGTTAGACTGAGACAATGAGCTTCTGAGGCCCTCAGGTATCTTTCTGATGAGTTTAGTAACCATAAGCACTTCACCCAAGGAATTAAGGTTTGTTTGTGCTTCCTGGTAGAGAGAACCACAGTGCTGAAACAGTGTCTCAAATCATATCGTTCCAGATGAAGTGGTGACAATGATGCTGACTGTAGGATTTTATTCAAACACCTGAGCAGCTGGAAAATTATGGGAATTGTAGGGCACTGGGAATTCACAGAGTGAATCACCTGGATCTTAACCAACCCTTTCTAATGGACATACAGCAGGGAAGAAGATAGATCATCTATTCAACAACCTGATTGATAACCCTATCAGTAAACCCTGAGAGCAGTTTCAGGGGTTCAGATGTTTGGAAACAGACAGAGCAGTGATGACAGGGGCACCAAAAGTGGGGTTGTGAGTAGTACATACCAACTAGTTTAACTTTATTCTACATTTGTGTTTCTAGATGACCCAATGAGTCAGAAAACATTGGAAATGTTGTTTGCCTTTTCTTTGGCAAAGGGTAGAGAACGGTCAGAATAAGAAAGTGACACAGATGAGCTACATTTGCACATGCCCCTGCCATAAACCAAAAGAAGAATACTTCCTGAGATCAGAAAGCATCCTTTATGGTTATTAACATCTTTTGAACACTTGAAGGCAAAAGGGTTGGCTGTACAAGTATGGTGCAAAATGTGTTATTTTCACAGTTCCAGGCACCCTGCCTTGCCTTCAGTTTGACGTGACAGGCTGAGTTTTGTTTGCCATATGTTTCATGAATGTATGAGGGGTCTTTACGTACACAGATAAGTGTACATATACAGAAGGGTGTGGGGGAATTGTGAAAATTATTCTGTACAGTAATTCCCTTGCTATGCTATATGATATATAATAAAACATGTAGTAAGGACTGAAACATGCTTTTATATGAAGGTAACAAATGAATATATGAAAAAGTAAAACTGCAGACTTACAGCTGTATTTTTATGTTTCTCAAAATGATCTCTACTTCTCAAGAAAACAGGTATTTTTTGCTGTGGTAATCACAGATTTTTTTGTAAGGTCTGTATGAATAAAAATATTAGTGATTTACAATTGACTTTTAATAATGTGACATTTGTTTGCACGAGGCCAGGGCAGACTGATGCTATAGAGAATCCAAAAGTGATTTAATAGGCTCTTTATGCCTGCAGTCATTTTCTTTTTGTAGAGTGTAACAAAGAATAAGTGCACAAAGTTGCAGAACAACATTAAGAGTTTCAAAACACTTTTAATTTGGTAAGTAAGAACAGACAAAACAACAAAGTGTGCCAAAAAAAGTGTTCACAATAAGCTGAGTGAGCAAAATGCTTCTTTTACTGCAGCTGTTCCACTTACTTCTGGGACAAGAAGGCAAAGCAAGTCTAAATTGATCTAACCGAAAATCTTCCTGTTCAGTAAAAGCCTTCTGTGAAAGAGTCTGTGGGGTCACAAGCTATTGTATTGCACCGTACTGTACTGTTCACAGTTGAAAACTATCCATTACTGATATGGAGCTGGCAGCCTCGTCCTGAAACTCTTTCTGCCAACAAGATGTTTTTGGAAGGCTGAAACAAGTGAGAAACTAAATTCTTCACAGCTTGCTGAGATAAGAGGTTCCCGGGAATTGCTGAGTGTTAGATTGCTGCCTTAAACCCCTCAATTTCATGCTCTCTTTTTCTGGACTGCATATTTGTTCCAACTGGCTCCCTACCTTGGACTCTACTGCATCCTGCTGGTTTAAATATGATGGACAGTCTATATGAAAACCAATCAGTTATTTTGACAGGAGACCCAGAGAAGGTCAAGGCCACCTCTTTTCAAAAACCTGTCTGGTGATCCTTCAGCTGTCACAGATGAAATGCCTCTGAGGCTCTTCTTTTGACTGGTCTGTCCTTTCATTTTGTCCCAAGCACTCAGGAATTCGGCTAGAGAAGCCATTCCAGTGCTTTCATCATAATACTTATTTGATTTTCATTGTCCAAATTTAGAAGAGGGAAATTGTAACTCAAGTATACTGACTGTATAGTGTGCTGCAGTACCCGACATACGAAGGAAGACAATTCAATTTGGTGTTCATGTGAAGTACTCTCTCTTTCAGGGGTAAAGCTTTGCTGGCACATAAATGTGCTATTGTGAAACACTGCTTCTGGAGCTTATATAATAAAGGGCTGATATACAGTATAAAGAATTATGATGGGAGTCAGTCTAGCAGGACATTTAACATATTCTTTTTCACTTAAAAACAGGTCACAATGAGGCTTGAAGTTGAAAGGTAATTTCATTAAATGTTTAGTATGAAAAGAGATTTACTTGCTTTATGTACAATATATATTTTTCACCTTCTTCAAAATGTAAAGAAAAAAATTTTGTTTAAATTTTGAGTCCATAACAGCATGTCTCAATCTCACAAGTACATCAACACTTTTTTCAAGCATTATTAGTTCTAAAATATTTGTGTTTCAAGCACACATGTTCTGATTTAAGTGCTTAATTTAACAAATATGTTTAATAATATTTAATTATAACTCTCCTTGTATCTTGAGGTTTCTATTTCATCATTGCTTTGTCCAGGAAGTGGTGCAACCTACATTACACTTGCGGAGAAAGAGAAGGAGAAAGAATTTCCAGTTCTGTCTTCAGCAGTTTTTAACAACTGGCATAGTCTGTACCTCTGATGAATTTTGGTATTTCAAGGTTTCTGAGAAACTATTTATTAATTTCAGTGTTGTGACCTAAGGTTACATAAGGAAATACAAGATCTAGTTTGGTAGTCTTCTAGCATTTCAGGTGATGGAGAGTTTCCAGAAGACTTCAAATTCTTACACCTCTCATATTATTTTCATTTTTGATATATGCATGTGGAAAAATTTCCCAAAGTTACTTTTGATGACTTGGTCTAAATTGTGCCAGAGAAAATTGAACAAAAGCTACTTTAATGTCAGATTTCAACAGTAGGACAGAACAGACTTGCTCTCATTGTATAAAAATGACGCATATATATTTTGCTAGAGTTTTGCTGATCTTCTTCTGAAGGACATGTGCTGACTATACATGATCATTCAAAATAGTCAGAGTTGACACGTGAAGATGATGTATTTATTGAATGTTCTGTTGAAACACCCTGAAACATGTTCAATTAGCATGGATTGTCACTACGGCTAGTAACTGTGAATGAACTTAATTTTTTAGTTCATAAATTCAACATTCTTAATATAATATTAATTGTGGTCATTATATCAGATCAGTATTGAACCATCTAGGCAACAACTCTTTATCAAGAAGTTCAAACAATAAAACTAGGAAAATGATTGAATCACAACTCCCTAATTTCATTTTGTCTTATTGAAACATATATCATTCAAAGAACTTACACACTATTCTACTTTATTGGAATCATCAAAGAATGACACAGGTAATGCAATGGCAGCATATATAGAAAAAATTATAGTATGTATCAACCCACTAGTTTAATTAAGAAAGTCACATCTAACTTACAACTTTGTTGTAGGGCTAATTGGGTTTTGCCTAGCTAATACCTGTATAAAACAGAGGACACAGGGTGTAGTTGCTTATGATGCTGTTCAGGGACAGGCACATGAATCAAGGGATGAAAGCAGCTAAAATATACTTGTTCACCTGAAGAGCACTTGTGTGTCTTTCAGAATAGTGTGGGTCTAGAGGATTTTGTGGGAACAACGTTAGGTCATAATAGCTGGCCGGAAGACAAATTTGTACAGATGGAAGGTAAGGAAGAACTGTCCTCGATCCAGATTGTCAGATCAGAGCCAGGGCTGGACTGAGTTACTTAAACACAGGCCACAGGCCTCTGGTGCCATCTAAAACACCCTTAGGTATTCTGCCTGGTCTCCAGATGCTTCCCCAGAAGGACCTGGACCCCCCATAGGTTCCTGGCCATGTCTACCAGCCTTGTACTTCAGAAGCCCTGAGATGCCTCGGGTAGGCCAGGTGCTTATGCATGGAATTGAGCCCCCAAAGACCACTCAGCCCTGCAGTCTCTTTTTATCAAGACATTTGTATCAGTTCTAACTTTTAAAAATCTTTTGTGTGTCATTTGTTATATGTTTGTATTTGATTTTCAGAGAAAAACAAACCCCAACCTTTTATTGTCTTCTGTGCCTAAGCTCCTGTAATCTTCTTTGTCGAAACCTTATTTTCCTCTCGTATCTCATATTTAAAATGGGTTACCAGTGGCGATACACTATTCCAGACGAGCATGAGCCTTTTTGTTGGGCAGTAACATGTTCCTGTTCAAATGTATTTGTGTTGTACACCCCTCCTCTTAAGCCAAGGGGAAGGGAGACCTTTGGTTTTGATTTAGTGAAGTCAAAATATAAAGGAATTAAAGAGAGGCAGTCCTCAGGACGTTTCTGATCTGTTTTCCTGTTTCTCAGAAGGAAGAGGAGGAGCTGCGTGATTTCAGGCCTAACTTTTGTACACATACATGCACACACATGCATGCACACACACAAAGGTACTCTGAGAGAAGATGAAATCTACTTTGAATAAGTACCTGAGCTAAATCTTAAAATTCTGCTGAGGCTTCCCCATCACTAATCTCAACAGAATTATCAAGCAACATTGCTGGCTCCGAGTTATCCACACACGTAGAGCAGTATAATATTTATTATGTTAAATAATGCTTGAGCTCCTTGCAAACAATTAGCAAAATCAATACAAGTGTCCATTTCAAATCTGGTTTTTTTTGGGTTTTTTTGTTTGTTTTTTGTTGTTGTTGTTGTTGTTGTTGTTGTTGTTTATGGTGCTTCTTAATAGTTAAAGTCTTTCCTCGGTTATGCACATGCAATTCCTGTTGAAGGCAACAGGAATGACTATAAATATCTTGGAGCAAAATTGAATTGTAAGTGTTTAATTTATGTTTTAATGTCTTTTTTTACAACACTATTAATTAACTGTACAAATAGTATTGAATGTAAAGGACTCCATGGTAGCATTATGTTGCTTACAACTTAAATATATCAATTTATTGGTTAAATACCCATCCATGTATTTGAATGATGCTTCTGAATATTTTTCTTGGCTTGAGAAACTGCTGGTAGTTTCTAGACTGCTAGCAAGTGAATAGATGTCTGAAAACAGATTTTGTCTTAGATGGGAAATTCTAATATTTCTGAACTTATTTTCATTCTCAACTGCAACAAAGATAACAACAAAAAAGTTTGAGGAACGAAAATTTTAAATCATTCATACAGAAATAGGTATGTACAATTTCATTTCAGTCAGATAAAACTAGTTTCACTGATGTGGAAAGTTGCAATAAATATCCTGTATAAATGTGTATGTGTACTGTGATATAGTGCTTATAATAGAATGTATCTTGTTAAAATTGAAATTAAATTAAACAAACCAAGGAAATAATTATGAAACGTTATTAATTGATTGGAGCAAAAGTATTTCCATTTTACTGGAAGAAACTCAGAAAGCTGAAATGATTATTTAATCATTTCCTTGCGGAAAATTTTTCCACTCTCATGAAATGGAAGTAGCGAAAAAATGATCATCAAATTTCTGACCTGCTCAGACACAGAGGTGAGTCACACCCCTTAAATCATAATACTCTCACTGCTTCAGCAAGTAGGACCCCATAGGACATTAGTCCCCTTCCACAACAGGTCTTTCCTTAAACACATCCCCTGATTGCCTTCTTAGGTTAGTTTTACTATGTAATTTATTTATTTCTATCTATCAAAAATCTAGCCTTTGTGATTTAAATTTCTTTCTCTTGACAAAGTTTGTGGGTGAGCAGATAATAACTAATATTTTGGTAATTTTTAAGATTTCAAATAAGTTTTTGCTCTGCATTACAATCAAAGGAAAGGCTTCTTGAATGTTTTCAGAAACCATTATTTTGTTTAAAAGGTCATCTCTTTTAGACTGTTCAGCCTTCAAGAGGGAAGTGCGACTTGGTGGTCTGAGATGGTCTGGGGTCCATGGTTAGGCATTTCTATTTGTAATACTGTAAAGCAAGGAATTTTTTTTCTCAGAGGTCAGGAAATTTATAGAGAAAATTAAGCCTGAAAAAAATCAAGCTGGGCTAGATCTTTCAAGGGTATTGATCTAATAAAAAAAGAAAGGAAGAGGGATTACATGGAACAGCAGCATGGTGCTGATGGATAGGGATTAAAATGCAGCTGTGAATTGAAGATAAATACATACTGTATCTTAATTTTCAGTTGTTGAGTATTTGGAGGGCTGATGGGAGGGAACTTATGGAAATGCAAATGGCTGCACAATCAAAATGGAGACAAAATAAAAAGGGCTTTAATGCTCAATATGTCTGTAATTTAGAAAACAAATGGCACATGAAACCACAGGCATAATAACGATACCCAGTCAAATCAGGGGTATCATCATTTAGCTTGGAAATAAAACAAATAATAACATTTCAGAAAAATACAGGGGAACATGAAGGCCATAGATAAATTTAATGTAGAAATTAAGAAAATTTTCTCTTCTTTAGAGAAGTGGGGCTTTGGATGCTCTTTCAATTGGCAGGGAATTTACCTTGCTTTAAGATGAGTGTACTAAGATGTTCCTCTGACATATCTGACTAAGATGGCAGGGGAATAAATCTGATGACCTGGAAAGTCTGTACCATTTCTACTGTGCACACTCACTGGCTACTTTCCCCAAAAGATTTCCAGCATCCCATAACTGTTTATTTTTTTCCATATGTCATTCCTACACTAGTTTTCATGCTAACATGCCCTCTTTCGATATAAGCTTTTCCATTAAGCAATTAGAGTCACATAATCTTTCCTTGTAAATCACTCTGAATCTTGCATAATTTTCACTGTATGACTTTGAAGATTTTCTTACGGAGCACATCCTGAAGTTCAAATATAAGCCAGTTTGTGCCTTGTAATACCTTATACATTTAGAATCTTTGGGTTCAGTTTCTGGGGTCAGTATTATCAGGATGTTCAAGTGGACACATTTGACACCAAACAGCTCCTTGTAAAGTTGGATCCCATATTGTTCTTAGATTAATGTTCTAACTCCTGATCTGAAAACACTTTGGTGTTACTAATGCAGTGTTAACAATCTGTCTTTGGGGAAGGGGGATTCATTTCACTTAACTTTTCATGGTCATTGAGAGAAACAAGTGGGTTTAGGGTCTCATTCATCTCATCATTTTTAGGCAGGGATTTTAGTGTGGACACATGCCCTAGGTTTCCTGTTTTGCTGTAAAGTGACAATAGAGTAAACCCTAGGTGACCAGCACAGAGGAATGTGATCCTTTTTGATCCAGTCAATCCTACCACAATTATTTACCCATCTTATTTGTCCTTGTCCCAGCAGAGTATGTTCTTTTTCCCTGTAAACTTCAAAAGCCTTGAAAAGCAGTGGTAAGTGGTCTGCTCAGCTGGCCAGTGCACCACAAGTGCATTGATAAGACCTGTGATATACCAGTCCTTGCTGCCTACGGCTTGCTACATGCTCAGGGAAAGCAGGGTTACATTTAAACCATGCTTCATCTGGCTTATTTTAGATATCTGGCTGAGGATGAGATGAAAGCTGCCCTAAAAAGTCTGATTCTCTCCTTTAACTATAAAAGGAGCCTGTAGTGGTTAGATCAGAAAGAGAGGGCTTAAACTGCAGATCTAAACGCCACCCCACTGCCTGTTAGACTCCAGGCTTTGCTAGAGTTAGATGGCGGCAGAACATGTGTGTTGAAGAATAACATGTTAGGTATGATCCTTTATCTTTTGTGTGCATAGTCTTCACAGTCCTCCACAGACTGGAGGAACTTTTGGTTGAAGTGGGGAATTAGAGCTCAAATAATTGTGAAAAGTGCTGCAAACACTGTGCTGTTTCTTGTTTTTTGGTTGGTTTTTTTTGGTTGTTTTTTTGGTTTGGTTCGTTGTTTTCTCATGGGTAGGGAGAGCAGTTGTGGTGTTTCTTGCTTGAGGGAAGTTTGAAGAGCCATCTTTCCCCTCCCTGGACATCTCTCTTTAATGAGTCAGTTCAAGGCAGAGGAACTTGAAGTTCTTGCACTCAAGCTCGAATCATCTGACTGCAAGCAACAACGACTCTCCTCTTTGGGATGCTAGAGAAGCCAAAACGTGAGTGCGGGAAGGATGTGAGTGACATTAGGCTCAGAGAAAGGGGAAAAAAATAATCTGATTACTCAGCCCCAGAAAGGAAGGACATTTTAAACTTACTTTGAATTTCATTGTTAATAAAATCTGTCATTTTGATGAATCATTTTTTCTGTGTCTGTGCTTTTCAACAGATTATGGACTATTTGGATATGTAAATACATTTGTGCTATGTAGTCGTATGTAAGGTTATAGTTCTTGATAAGATCTCTTTTATTCACAGGTTAGAAATCATTAAATGATCACCTTATGTGCCATTTTTAAGAGATGTTTCTGACTGGTGTACAAAGCAGGGAAAAGATTTCAAATTCGTGTGAGTGCCAAAGCCTGCAATAACAAGAAGTTTGCAGTTGTTGAAATGTTCCTTTTCTACAATTGTAAACCAAAATATTCTATTTTGGCTTACAGAAAGAAACTTTTTTATTTGTATTGTTCACTAGAGCAACCAAGCAAAAACAATTTAGATACAAAGAAGTTGTAAAAAATGGCAAGGTATAGTATTTTCATTGATCCTATTCAATTTTTTTTTCATAGTTTTGAGATGTCAGCATTCCATCATTTTTTCCTGAGAACATGATTTTTTTTTTTTCTCTCTCTTTAGTTTTTGGGAAATGGTTTGCTTCAGGTTTAACCTTTCAGGAGGTGCTTATCTTCCATAACAGAGGAAAAGCTGTCTGGGATCAGATTTCAGACAGACAAGGGGGCAATAGAGAGCCATTGCCACCTTCTTCCTGCATTAATGATGTGAATGGATTATGTGCACAGATGCATCTGCTCATCCCATTTCCATCCACATATTCATTTGGCACTTGAGTCCAGCACTGAAGCATATTTTATTCTCTGCAAAGTGTTGTCAAGTTTTTAAAAATAAGACTAGAATTCTCAGTTTAGCACCTCAGATTCAAATTCACCAGCCAAGAAGTACACAAAAAAACATGAGCCCACATCATCTGCCCCCCCCGTCTTTACCTCCAGCCGCTTCCTGACTTACTGGCCTTAGGAACCCTTGGGCTCTGTGAGCAACAACTAAGAAAACAAAACCCACTGTCAGTGGATTTCAATTCCCTGCTCAAAGTTTCCTGCACTCCAAAGAAAAAAAATATTTAGGATCTTCAAACTGAAGAAAGATCTGAAAATCACTGATCTAGGTTCTAAGTGATACATTCCTGAGTGATGACATTTTTGTTTAATCCTTAACATTGTAGTGTACAAAACAGATCACCATCTTCAAAATATTCATGCTTTTACCCACATATCACAGTGCCAGTTATTAGAGTATTATCTAGAAGTGTTATATTTGCCCAAGTCATTAACTCCCAGTAGGTCTACTCATCCAGTGGCTCAGGAAGGAAAGAAATAGCATGCATTACCTCTTCACCTCTGTGTTCAGCATTGGGTTGGAGAAACCTGTGTGATCTTTTACTGTATATGTCTTATGTTATAGCTGGGGAGCAGGTCTGCGGAGGAGGTCCTGGGAATGTTGGTGGGCAGTGAGCTGAGCACAGGCCAGCAGCAAGCCCTGGCAGAGTTGAAGACCAATAGTGCCCTGGGCTGTGTCAGCTGGAGCACAGCCAGCAGACCAAGGAAAGTGATTATTGCCTTTACTCAACAGTTGTCAGACCACATCTAGAGCACTGTGTCCAGTCTGGGGCTCCCCATTATGGGAAAGGCACTGATAAACTGGAGTGAGTCCCAGGGAGGGCCACCATGATGAGCTGGATGGAGCATGTGCCCTGTGAGGACAGGCAGAGGGACCGGGTCTTGTTCACCTAGAGAGGGAATGGCTTTGGGGGAAACACATAGAAGCCCCGAGCACCTATGAGAAGTTTATCACAGAATCACAGAATGTTAGAG
>NW_010120843.1:0-215 GCF_000699245.1 Pterocles gutturalis
GCTGTCCCAGAACATGCTGTTTTAATGACTCTATTCCTGTTCTTGGGGTGGGGAGGAAAAGGTGGGGGCTCTGCAGATAATTTAACCATATCCTGCACCAAATGTCGATAACACTGCCTCACCTGTGTTCCATTCTCCCTTGTATCCCTGCCCAGGGAGCCGGTTTCCGCCTCCTTTCCCAGCCTGCCTGCTATGATCCCCTGCCAGAGGCTGGT
>NW_010120843.1:298-2310 GCF_000699245.1 Pterocles gutturalis
GGCAGTGTTGGTGACGGGGCTGTTGGGAGGCTGGCACATGCAGTGATCCCGGGGATGAGCCGGAGCTCCAGCTGCTCTCCAGCTCTGCTCCCGCTCTGCAGCTGTTTCCTTGGGATGTCGCACAAAGCCCAGCTTCTCTCTGCAATACTTGACATTTTTGGTCCTGCGTCATCTTGGGGGAGCTTGGGGCACTCTCAGAGGTCTGAAAAGGAAGTGAGAGGATTGCAGACAGCCTGAGAGCCAATAGCATCGCCTTCCTCCCAGCACGGGGCTTGCCCAGCTGGCTCTGGTGCCAGCAGAGATGCCTCGGCCCCGGGTGTCCTGCTCCCACCACTGGGTGCACAGGGATGCTCACCGTGCTGGGACACCCATCCCGCTGCCCCGCCCCCACCAGCCCCTGGTGCGCCCTGGCTGGGGGTCACTGGGGGGCGCAGCACACTCAGTGCTTTGGCATGTGGACGTGCAGAGCCCGGGCAGCGGGGCAGGGCGGCGGGGCCAGCAGACGCCGGGACGGAGGAGGAGGCTGCTGCAAAGGCCAAGCGCTGGCAGAGGAGCGCCATGGACCTGGGCGTGAAACGCTGTGCTCCAAACCCCGCGGATGGCCTCAGCCGCCTCATGCCGCTCCGGGCTGATAAGGGGGCTGAGCACTCCCACCCCATGGCGCAGGGGGTGTCTTGCCCAGGCTGCGCCGGGATGTCATGGCTGTGCGAGTCCCCAGGCAGGCAGCAAGCACCGAGCCAAGCGCCTGCAGAGAACAGACAAAACACATCCCCCAGTATTTGTTCTGAAACCTGCCCAGAATTGCTTTGGCCTCGATGAGCCTGGAGGATTATTTTCCTTAAGTATTTTTAAACCTGGAGCCTGGCAAGTGCCAGAGGGCTGGGATTTCCTGCTGGAGCAGGCTGGGGACGGCAACGAGCCTGCTCCGGCCACTCCACCTGGGCAGCCCAACTGCCAGCGCGGCTGAACGGGGACAACCAGCCTGGCAGGCGCTGGGGAAGGAGGACACCGGCAGAGCGGGCCGTGGGTGACCCCGGGGCTCCGTGCATGCCCTTCAGGGCTCTGTGCGTGCCCCCCAGGGCCGAGCACCCATCTGTCCTCCAAGGAAGCACTGACCCTGTCCCTGTGCTGGACCGGCACCTGTGCACAGCCCTGTGCCATGGGCACTGCCCACCCTGGGCTGCTCCACTGCCCAGCCTGGGCTGCTCCACGTCTGCCCCCACCCAGCTCCTGCAGAGCCCTTTGCCCACAGGGATGGCAGCAGCAGTGTGGGACCATCCAGCCCCAGGCTGGCAGTGGCCAGAGAGAAGGGCTGGCTCAACACCTGAAAATTCCCCCAAAATAACCCCCCAGGGCCCATTGGGTGGCAAAAAGGGAGAGAAAGGCGGCACCTGCAGCAGGCAGTGTCAGCAATGCGTGAGCCAGCGGTGCTGTCTGCCTCATCCCTGCGGGTGCTGCTTCCCGGCAGCGTCCCAGCACCGCTGCACCCAGAGGTGCCCTGGGCAGGCTGGCCCTGAACCCTGCTGCGCTCTGTGTCCCCGAGATTACCGGGTGCGGGGGAGAGTAAAGCACAGCTCGGAGTGGCGGTGAGGTCGCTCCAGTGCAGGTGCATATTTTCAACACCCTGCTGTTGGCCCACAGCCCCGCAGCTGCACGGAGGCGAGCGCGGGGGAAAGGAAAGCGAACACAGAGCTCTGCACACTGGCAGTTTCTCCGTGGCTGAGTTCATTGGTGCTGCTGGCTCAGTCCTCCATTGCCGGCAGGACCCGGCAGCAGGACAGCCGCGGTTTGCTCCGGCTCAGCGCCGGTGAGCACACGACCCATTGTGTGCACGTGTAAATACACATTTGTGCTGCTCGTTCCAAAACCCCCTTGTTCTGTTCCCAAAGAGCCGGCGCTGACAATGTCAGGAAAGCCTCCGTGCCCCTGGCTTTGTTCGGCCGTGCTTGTTTGGAGGAAAGATCCCCAGAGAGGAGCTTGTGGCCGCTGCGTGCCCCGACACAGGCTGGCTC
>NW_010120843.1:2354-3515 GCF_000699245.1 Pterocles gutturalis
CGCTGGCCAGAGCCTGCCCCAACGGCTCGCTGGGAGCCGGCTCCTTCTGAAGTGGGTCAGGTCCCTTCCCTGCACAAACACGGGGCTAAGTCCGGCACCACCAAAGTACATCGGGAGCTGGAGGCAACCCTGGCCCCAGTACAGGATTTTGGGACTTTGCCTTTTGCTGCCACAGAGGCCGGGATGTCACAGCCTGCCAGCAGCGAGGGCTGGGGTGGGATGCGGGTGGCTTTTCAGTCCAGTTCAGTTTGGTTCAGTTCAGTTCAGTTCTGCTTCCTTCATGTGTTTTTTGTGTTTGGTTTGCACAGACTCCGGGGGCTGGGCTGTACAGGCAGAAGTTGCATAAAGCAATTTAATGAGTCTTATGTACAAGCCAGAACTGCTTCCTCACCCGGGCAGGTGCCCCGTGAAATGTCTTTTGACCCACCTACGCACCACGGCGGCACAACAGCCCGTGGCATGAACGCCGGCACAGGCGCGGGGACGCTCTGTCTGCAAAGAGCCGCAGAAGAAAATCCTGACAGCAACCACAGTTACCATCTAAACAAACCCCACATCTACAAACAGAGAACAGGGCTAAAAGAGCATAATAAGAGGCTCATTCTGAGTTATCATCCCTGCTCTAATAATAGCTGATAAGTTATTTTATTTATATTATCTTTTGTGGGACTTTCTGTTACTCCCCAAGCCCAGCTTTGGGATAAATAAAGCCAGCCCTTGTTTTTAAGCAGAAGGTCATGCTCCATCTTAGGATAAAGGCACTGCTACCCTTTCCCTGCTTTATGGGCTTGAAAGAACAAAATGTATTGGAATGATAGAAAAAGCCTGAGAAAATTAGAGCAGGAGCAGCTAAAGACAAGTCAAACACGCCGGCATTAAGCTCCCTTCACATGTGCGATGAGCAGATAGCGTGTTATCATCCCAGTGCAAAGTTAACCTGCGGGAGAGCGGCTGTGGGACAGTTGGCTGCATCTGCAGTGTTTCAGATTTCAATGTTTCAGCTGGCGCAAACAAACTGAAAAATGCTATAAAAGCTTGTTTTTGATTAAACCTGTTGCTGCCGAGCACAAATACTTATTTTCTGGGTGGAAGTTCATTGGGGCATAAGCACCAAAGATCATTAATCCCTGGTGAAACACAGACTTTGTGCCGGTGCCGCAG
>NW_010120844.1:0-3419 GCF_000699245.1 Pterocles gutturalis
GAGAGCTGACCGGGGTGTGTGTGCAGGGCTGGGTGGAAGAGTCCTTGGAAGAGCGATGCCGAGCCAGGAGAGAGCACCGAAAAAGCGGAGCGGAGGCAAAAGAGAACACTCTTCCAGGTGTTCTTACCTATATACTGGGAATGACGTGCATGTTATGGAATATCATTGGCTATTCTGAGTTTCAATTTTAACATAAGGGCAAGTCCTATGCTAGCAACCGGCTGTGCCTCTTTGCTCGTCTGCTGACCTTGGCAGCAGAACAAAACATCGGTCTTATCAGCTTCTCCTGAGCCTAAATCCAAAACACAGCCTCTTGCTAGCTATTTATGAAGAAGAGGGAGAGAAAAGAAAAAAAAAAACCAAAAAAACCAGAGTTAACTTTAAGTTAACTTTAACCCACGACATACATTTTTTTCTGCTGGTACATTTTGACTCTCTTGGAATGTTTTGTGTTGAGTAAAATCTGAACAGACCTTTCTGTACATCTGACATCACCTTACTATAATGAAAACACAAGTTAACTTTTTAGGCATATCTGTATTTTAAATGCCAGCTTTCTCTAATTTGTCTCTTGCTGCCATCCACTGGTTTTAGAATAACCTTCAATGACTTCTGTAGTGGATTTCAAGGCTAGAAGTAGTGATTGAGAGTCAGTTCTTGCTGTGAGATTTTGGCCCTTCAATTTGTCACTCTTAACCAAAAAATCTTTTCCCAATATTACTTTCAAACACATAGACTGGTAAGCTTTGAGAAGAACTTACAGAGCTTATCACATCTTTAGGCTTTCAGGATTCCACTAGGAAATTTTCTTGTAATCAGATGTTGACATGTAGTCATGCTAGTTATGCTAGTTAGCTTATTTCCAAGACTTTCCTGTATGTTGAAGTTTGCTGCCTTGTCTCAGAGTGATATGAAACCTGGCCTGTTTTGTCTCAAACAGCTCAGTCAGAGCACATTTGCAGAAGAGAAGCAAAGAAGAAGGCAGAACAAGCCCTACAGAGACAAACGTTGAGTTCCTATCCTCTGTTCCGTTCTGTGACTGGAAGATGGTGCGTTGTTATGCTTCTTTACGTGGTTAGAGAACATCATCTTGAGTAACAGGTCAAGCCTCAGTCCATCTGCTGAGAGGGGGCATAATCACCTGGAACTGGGGTTCGGTTCCCCAACATGGAGCCACCTATCCTCCGAACTTTCTAGAACACCCAGCTGCCCAGACATGAGGCTGTTGCTGCCCCAAGGGCGGTCCTGGAATAGACCAAACTGTATAAAGGTGAGTGCGAACACTTAACCTTGTGAGCCCAGCACCTGAGGATCAAGGTTGCTATCCAGGACTATGGTGCTGGACCCAAGGGTGGCGATATCTCTCTTTCTCTCTCTCTCTCTTTTGCCACCTCTTTTCTCTCAACTCTTTTCTACTCTTTTTTTTGTTTGTGATAAATGTTGCCTAGTTTTAGTCTAGAACAATTGATAAGAAATTTATAAGAAAAGTTACTCATGTGCCAAAATACTTTTACCTGCAACATTTAGTAGTTATTGTTAAAGAAATTCATTAAATTGTGTTGTATTGTTCCTCTGGGTCATTGTCATGACTCCACTGACTCTGCAGCCCTGCCATGCAGGGGTTGGCTGGCTATTCAGACGGTGCTCCTTTTTGGGGGATTATAAAGATTGACCTCCCTTGTCACCCACTATGTGGGATGAGACATGCCTTCAGATGTATTTCAGACCAGTGTTTCATATAGGCTTGATGGTACCAGTCCTAGTCCAGGTATCTGGATGTGGTCTGGGAGAGATATTGTCAGAAATCTTGAACCATAGTCTGTATTGCAAACTCTACATACTCTGATACTTAAACTGAGGAAATGAGCTGGAAGAAGTGCCCTCCTTCCCAATGGGAAGCCTTCCCACTGGTGGGCTTATAGACACAGCCAGCACAACGGGAAATACTCTTACTCCCTCAGGAGTTGCATACATTTGCAGACTTTGGAAAGCAATAAAGCCGATTCATATACATAAGTGTTTTTATTTGAAGGATGTTTCAAAATAAAATTCTTAAGAAGACAACTGTAGACATCTGCTACATGTGCAACAGTGGAGACACAATTACTGTTTGCTATGATCTTCTAAGTGTTGACATCTTTAAGCAAAAGGACATATTGGTAATATGGTTTTCTACATAATAGGCAGAAAATGCAAAATACAAAGTGGAATTCTGTATTGTGGTAGAAATGCTTAATGTCACCAGAGCTATTGACTTTTCCCACCTGGCTTACGGGCATTTGGAGAGAAATAACATTTGTGCCATATTGTAAAATGAGGGGTTAATGAACACACAGTCTATTATACCCAATGTTAACAATAGATGTGATGGCAAGCTACTAAAGAACAGGTCACAATGTTTTGTTAGTAACTGATTTGCCTTTGGCAATGTTATGAGGAAGAATGTAGACATTTGATTTCCAGACCAGAATGAACAGCAAATGTTCCTCGTATACACTTGTGTTTATTTTAAATAGCTCTGTCAATATTTTTGTTTAAAGAAAGTAATGGTATTTTTTTAAAATTTTGTTTTTCCTGTAGGTTTCACTAAATAATTCAATATTCAATGACTGTTTGCTATTTGACTTTGATTTAACTTTTGTGTTATTTTCTGGAGATTTCTATTGGAACATTTATTTCAGATCTCAACTGCACAGTTTTTGCAGAAATGTTCTGCACAAACTAAGAATAAAAAAAAAAGAAAGAATGAAAAAACAAATCATTCATTACAGTGCAAATTAAACTAGTTAAGGACCTCATATAACCTTGAAGTGCTGTGGAATTAAGCCTTAATCCCACAAAGTCTTAAGAACCAACCAAATTACTGAAGGTTTGATTGTTTGTCATGGAAATTCCATGGAGAATAAAACCAATGTATTCTGCTTTTGCTGGTGAAACTCAAGGGATGAAAAATGATGTTCAGAACAGGTCACTGAGTCAGTAGCCAGAAGGTATTTTTCCCTCCTTTCATTTGGACTTGTTTTAGAATCTGGAAAAAGCATGTTGATTAAACAATAAAGTAACACAACACTTCAAGTAGCCGTATTTTTTTCCTCTGGCAGCAATTTTGTGTTGTCTCTAAGCAAGCATATTAGTAGCACACCTTTCTGTAGAAAAGTTTCAGAATGTTGTTACCACTAGTCCACTGGAATCCTCTTTTTGTAGATCCTGACAGAAAGGTTGGGTGTACTTTGTGTCAAGGGGATGTATGTTCTGAAGCTTCTTAGTGATCACTGTGTGCGAGCTATAAAAATCCTTGAGACTGGTACGTAACAATTCACAACCTCTGCCTCTGCTTTGGTATGCTACATAAACTAATTATGTAATGGCAAACTAATGCATGGCCAGTGAGGCACATGTCACTCTTTGATGATGAAGCA
>NW_010120844.1:3450-14469 GCF_000699245.1 Pterocles gutturalis
CACTTACAGAGGTGGTGGTATTGCTGGTATCTTCCTTATCTGAAGGTGAAGAGCTTGCCACTACTGCAGCATTTGTAGAAGTACAATCACATGTCTTCCTGAAATCCAGTCCCACTCTTTAGCCCGTGTGTGGCTGGGCCAAGGGGCTTCCCTTCTGTACTTTGTTTGGAGTGTTATCTCCCTGCTGAAGAAGAGCAAGGATAAAATGCTTTATGCAGTTCTTGTTAAACTTGGTGTTATCCATGTGAAGTACTCATATTCTGTCTAAAGCCATTCACGTCAGCGGGAATGTTTTTATATACAGCCACCATTCAGGCCTCTGCTATATAAAAATGTGAAGTCCATGCAGAATCTGATTGAGGGGGTCTGGCATCAAAATTTGGACAATTACAATATACATTGCTCCAACAAAATCTATAAGCCTATTTTCTGATCTGCTTAGACTGTCTATAAACAGTTGAGCAGTTCTCATTAATTACAGCAATTCTTAATTCCAAGCACCTTTTTGGTATACAATTAAAACACCCTTTTTATGACAGTAGTATAACACAGTACGTATCATCCATAGCAATAGAGCTAAAAAAGTCACTGTATTCATAAATTAAATTGACATTTTGAAAGGTTAACACAAAGAGCTGCTTTGCTGTCTGTAATCAATAAAAAAAGGATGTCAAGTAGTTAGAATCTCTGATTTGGTGCCTGTCAGAAAGAAGAAGACAGAGTAGCCATAGAGAAGACATAAATACAGATAAAACAAGCCTTGCTCCTAGGATTTCTTGTCTACAACACGAGTTATTGGTGCACAAGTCTTTCCTGGTTCAGATTGTAAATGAATTAAGAACATAGTAAGCATTGCTGTGAAGTAAAGGAAGAGAAATAACAAGATACACGACAATATTCTCACATGAACAATGTATGAGAAATAACTGTTAAGTAATACTAGCTGTTGTACATGTCTGATATATAGACAAGTTTGTTAGTTTCAGTTGTTTTGAAAAAGATTTAAAATACTGTTGGATTCCTGTTATTTATGCTTATAGAATTAGATAAAGTCACCCTCTCTTCTTGAACTGCAAAATAAAATAATAAAAAAAGGAGCATTTGAAAACAGCCCTTAGTTCTTTTGTCAATTTGTTGTTAAGTTACACTTTCTTCTAGGCACTTGTGGTTATGTGTGGTGGTTTTTTTGGTAGTGGGGGAGGGGCTACAGTAGTGGCCCCTGTGAGTAACTGTTGGAAGTTCCCTGGACTCCAAGGTTTTGGTAGCTGGAGAGGGGACAGAGGGGACTACAGAGATGGCCTCTGTGAGAAGCTGCTGGAAGTTTCCCCAGATCCTAGCTGGACCCGCCTCTGGCCAAGGCCCAGCCAGTCAGTACCTCTGTGAATAACATATTTAAGAGGGAGCACGGCACATGGAGTTTCAGCACGGCCCTGGCCAGGGCCTGGCATGGCCTGGCTGGTTCACCTGCCTTCCCAGCCTCCTCCACAACCTGATCTGGTGCTGCAATTGAAGCTTCCGCTGCAGCCCTGGCTCTGCCGACCCAGTGCAGCCTCCACCCAAGAGCTGGGAGTTTTTCAGGAGCCAGTGAAAGAACCTCCAGAGAGAGGAGCGGGATGTGAGAGAGACAACTATGCAGACACAAAAGTCAGTGAAGACAAAGGAGAGGGAGGAGGTGCCAGCACAGATTCCCCTGCAGCTTGTGGTGAAGACCATGGTGATGCTCGTTGTCTCTGTGCAGCCCATGGAATTTGATAACTCATGAAGATTTAACAGTGGAGCAGATGCCCCCTTGTAGCCTATGGAGGACCCCACACTGGAGCAGGTGGCTGTGCTCAAAGGAGGTCATCACTCCGTGGAAGAGACCCATGCTGGAGCAGTTAGTGCAGAGCTGTGGCCTGTGGGAAGGACTCACATTGGAGCAGTTTGTGAAGGACCCTCCCGTGAGAGGGACCCCATGCTGGAGCAGGGGAAGACTGTGAGGAGTCCTCCCTGGAAGAGGAAGGAGTGGCAGAGACAACATGTGATGGACTGACTGCAACCCCCATTCCCTGCCCCCCTGCACTGCTGGTGGGGGAGAAGGGAGAGAAATTGGGAACAAAGCCTTTGGGTCTGGGAAGAAGGGAGGGATGGGGGAAAGGTACCTTTTTTAATAAGTAGTTCTCTTTCTCATTGTCTTATTCTGGTTTTGATTATTAACAAACTAAATTGTTTCTGTGTTTTCCCCAAGTTGAGTTTGTTTCTTTCCTGTGAGCATAAGCAGAGTGAACCCTCTCTGTCTTTGCCTCAACCCATAATGTTTTTACCTTTTTGTTCTTCTGATTCTCCTCCCCATCCACTGGAGGGGAGGAGGGAGTGAGAGGCTGCATGGTGCTTATTGTCGGGTGGCCTTAAACCATGACAACACTGTTGATTGCTGATGAATGTTGATAAATATTTTGCTATTCATAACTAAACCATGACAGGACAGTAAACTGGCTTCAGTTCTTTCTGTAAAAAAAAATGTCTGTGATTAGTGGGAGAGAGGAGCCTTGTTAAGAATGTTAAGGAGCGTTCTTGATGTGGCTTTAGGAGTGGGAGCAAGAAAGGGTGTTGTCTCAAGAGTCCTTGATCCATCATTTGTGTAATTTTTATGTTGCTTTTATTTCCTGATTAAATGCATGCAAATGTTAGAGAGAAGACAATGGTAGAACACTTTCAAATTCTTCCAGAGGAAAGAAAGTAGTGGTTTATGGAGTTACATGCTGGGCTTGTAAGAATGGGAATGCTGGCGAGCTGTAAATCTTTAAGTTTCGCAAGTTAGTTAATTCAGATCAGTCTTGCTTGAGACATTACTTTTAAAATAATTAGGCTATTGAAGCATTCTAGACTGAGGGCAGGTTTAAAATATTATTATTTAATTTATTCACAGTAAGCAATGATACATGGTGTTTTCTTGTATAACTCTGTCTGAAAAGAATGTAGCCAGATCCATGTCTAATGTAGTTGCTTCTGTGTGTCAGACCTCTGGTTCCATATGTTTGCTCAAATAGTATGGCCGCATAGCTTTGTCTTTGATGATTGACAGTGGAGTTAACTGGGCAGGGAGTGCTTTAAACTAGAAACCACTGTGGAGGGAGCACTGGAATTCAGGAGAGCAGACTTTGGCCTCTTTAGGGATCTGTTTAGAACAATCCCATGGAATACATCCCTGGAGAAGAGTCCAGGAGAGCTGGTTGATTTTCCAGGATCACCTCCTCTAAGCTCAAGAAAGGTCCATCCTGACAAGTAGGCAATCAAACAAAGGCAGCAGTAAGAAAAGTGTGGGCCCACTCAGCATGAGGCAAGGGTACTGGTGAAAAATAACATAGAGAAGGATGAGGTAGTGAATGCCTTCTTTGTCTCAGTCTTTACGGGTAAGACTAGCCTTCCAGAATACCAGGCCCCCGAGACCAGAAAGTATGGAGCATGGAAAACTTCCTCTCAGAGGAGGTGGACCCAGTTAGGGGGCACTTAAACCAGCCATATGTAAGTCCATGTCATCTGAGAGTTTGTACCCACAAGTACTGAGGGAGATGTCTGATATCATCGCAAGACTCATCTTGATTATCTTTGAAACTTCATGGCATTAGGGAGAGGCTCCTGAAGACTAGAAAAGAGCACTATTGTCTTCAAAAAGAGCAAGAATGAGCACCTGGGTAACTACAGGCCAGTCAGCCTCACCTCCAGTTCTTGCAGAGGTGGTAGAGAAAAATTCCTTTAACCATTTGCATGGTGATGGTACCAAGGGAAAATAAAGGATACAGTGCTCTGGGGCACTTCTAAACAGCATGACCAGTATAATTTTTTTTTTTTGTAAGGGCCTTATAGGGCAATGGCCTTACCCTTTTTAATTTGGATGTTGTAGGATCCTTGCTAGAATATTCTGGAGAAGATGGTATTGCTGCTGATTAAATCCTGAAGTGACTCTTAACCTTTGCCATCCCTAGGGCGTTGCAGCCATTCATTCCCAGGTCAAGGGGAAAATTCTTTGCCCGTGTCCACAGTACTAAACCTGTATAGTATCCTTTTTATGTTTTCTTCAGTCTTTTCCATTACATACACATGTCCATCTTGCAAAACTTCTCCAGCTATTGTTTTTCTTGTCTCTTCTGTGCTTCTGGCATGCAACATGTTTTTGTTCCTGTCTAAAGAGTAGAACATGTTTGCATTCAGGGGATGTGGTGGGGGGTACGCACTTTTTTAGCTTGATTCAAATTAACCTGAGCTAAACACAACTCTAGAGGTGTGGGTCTAACTCTATTGTGACAAGTCTGTCTAATCCCTTGTGCTTTTCTGGTAGAAGAATTAGCAATGACAGCAGGTGCGACTACACTGTGATTTATGGTATTCATTGTTATTTTTCTAGAGAGGATCAAAACTTATGAACCTTTTGGCTATGATCTCGCTGTCATCACAGCTGCTTTGAAGAGCTGGTAAAAGAATGGAGAGGGACAAAAAATGATGCAGGTGATACCTTCTTGAACTCTTGACTTCCAGCAGCTGCGTTTTAAAAACTGTCGTTCTGTTTTGCTGGTATGTCTGTGAGGCCTCTCCATTATGTGTGCAAACACAATCTGATTAGTGTTTTTTGTAAGCTTGTCTTGTCTGCTTTATTACAGACATCACCTTCAGATGTGGGGCTACCACAGCCATTGAATCAAGAATATTTAGCTATTATTTGTAATAAATGTCAGCAGGGCTGAACTAAAGCCAGCAGGAAATGTTCAGGGCAGAAAACACACTGTCATTCATTCATGCAAATTTGTACCACTGGTAGAATTAATCATAAAGAGGGAGGGTAGAACATATATTGCATCTATATTACTGGTTTTGCCAATTGTGATTCATAGTGAAAATGAGGGGTATCATGGGTAAGCAGCCTAGTGACAGAGCCACATGCAAAGTATAATTAGGTGAGTTTAACTTCCAAGACAAGACATTTAAGGGCTTTATTTAAGTTACAATGGGTTGATGTATAAGGGAAATGAGAACTGCAGCTCCTCGCATTTTAACTGTTAATTTCAAACAGAATTAAAAAAAAATAGGCAGCTTTTGATATTTTTATGTCTTCTGGCTCTTTTCACAATGTTGATAGGTCTGTTCTTAAAGTTATTTGACCAGAAAACAATAACAGTAGGAAGTTTTCGAAGACAAAATTCATAAGGCCTTTTTTTCAACATTGTATACTCCAGGAAACTTACTAAACATATGCTATGAAGAATATAGGATGGGAATTCTTGTATCTAGGTTTCTTTGACACGTATTACTACAGTATGAGAATGTTTTGTCAGGCTGTGGCAGATAACCACCAGAATATTTATGTTGGTGAAAAAACAGGAGGGTGTCAGGAAAGTTAGAGGTCCAGAAGTTGCTGGAAAGCCAGACCACTTTTCACTGATTTTGAATCCTGTAGCCTGCAGAACTGACATGAACAGAAATTACTTCAGGAGTCCAGTTATTTAGTGACATTGGACTGAGGCAGACTGGAAAATGAATTCTGGTGACTAGTTAATTCAGCTCTTAATGGTGGAGTTTTGCCCATGAAAAATATAAACAAAGCACCCCCTTTCCAAACACTGTTCTTTGCAAATTCCAATAGAGAAAAAAACTTAACAGCAAATATATTTAATAGTTAGCATTTGAAAAAGATATGAGGATATGTTGTTTTTCACTAATTGTATTCCTTTGCATTCACTCCTATAGAAGTGAAAGGAGACTAATGTTAAATTTAGTTGTTACTAGGTGAGAATCTGGTGATAGCCTATTAGGAAATCATGACTTGATAGAAGTAAAAAAACCATTTTAAACCCATTTAAATGTATCTCATTGCAGTATTTGTTGAAGCCTACACACCTGAATAAACTGTAGGAAAACTGTAATTACTGTTTTCTTGTATAAGATGCAGTCCTTTGCAGCAAGCCCTAAAGAAGACTATAATATGAATCTGTGATAAAGCTCAGAAAATAATTAATAATGTAATTTGTTATTCCTGAAACATGGAAAACCAGAGGGTGAAAGCATGTATTTTTTTGTCTCTATTATCTTGATACAAAAAGAAAAGCTTTAAACCTCTTCCTGAAGAGATTAAAAAATAAGCCGGGTGAATGGAGCTGACATAAAAATGTTAGGGGAATTTAGAGACAAAAAACTATTCTCACAGTTCTTCTGTTGTAGAATTTAAACAATAAGTCAGATAGAGCATGAAGATGAAATATGATTCATAGAATTAAAATACCAAGAACTTTTCCTTTCATATGGTGTTTTCTGAGCCAAATGTAATTTTCAGAGTAGTGAATTTCCTGAAGTGCCAAGGAATTAAATGCAAAACAAATATTCTGAAACAATTTTCCATTCTCACTGTTTCTAATTATTGCATAAGGTGTTCTCATGCAGACTGGGTGGATATGTAAACAAAAGCATCTTTCGAAGTGTCAGAAGCAGTCAGTGTAAATTGGTTCCTTGGGGTTTTGGTTTTAATTGCTGAAATTGGGGAAAGGACCTGATTTGGTAAAGGGGAAGTGAATGCTTCCTGTTAAGAGAAATACAAGTTCTCTTCATGTTAATTCACACAGCTGCTTAGCTCGTACTGCTCAGTTATCATTAGCAAGTTATGGTCACTGAAATAAATCATAATTAGAAGTCATTTTTTTGGGGCAAAATGCTTTTTTCCTCTTCCATACTCTAGGTCTTAATCATTCTTTGGTTTGTTTGAATCCTGACTACACTGTGCTGTAGGGGCAAAGAGTTTTGTGGTAGAAATACACAGAAATACACAACAGAGTTGACACTGAAGAGTTCTGAATTCTTTACCTGTCCCATGTTTTCAGGATATTCTGTAAGCTTCAGACTGCAGCTAAGATTTTTTTTTTAGATCTGGTGAGCAGGGATGTTACACAGAGCGTTGGTAAGCCCACTGTTGGAGTATTTTGAGCAGTTCTGATTTCTTAATCTCAAAAAGGAAATAGTTAAGTTAGAGAAGGAGCAAGCAAAAGCAGCTGAATTGGTCATAGGGATGGGGAAACTGCCTTATAGTCAGTAACTAAAAACATTAGGACTTCAGTTTGAATACAAGAAGGCAAAGGAAGTGTATTATTAAGATTTACAAAATCATCAGGGTGCTACATAAGGTGAATCATATACTACTGTCCACTACATAACACTGTATTTTAAGTAGGAGTGTGCACTCAAACTAGGAGGAGAATGACTAGAAAGATGAAGTGTCAGCTAGGCCAAAAAGGGACATGGATGTCATGTCATGGACATGGACAAAATGTCTGTAAATTCATGGACAAAAGGTCCATGGGGGATTATGAGGAAAACAGACTGCAGATAATAGCTGGGTGCTTGTGTTCTTCTTAAATAACATCTTCTACTGCTGCTGTTGGAGGCAGAGTCCTAGACTCTGAACCACTGATCTGAATAGGTAGGGTGCTTCTGATGCTCTTAGATGTTCTGTTTAGAGGATGCAGGTAACACTCAGCATAAAATGTCCTGTGATTTTTTTTCATCCCAATAATATTGAGGCATAAATGGCAAGGAGGCAGAAATGAGTTAACAAAGAAACTAGTTTGCACTTAGCTAACCACAGATGGTATCGTTTACAAAATAAGTTTTCTGGTTAAATTAGGCACTGACAGTAATTGAGACCCAGTTACTGAATAAACTAAAAGTAGATTCTGACATGTCCTAGCTGTTTGTGTAAGAATTAATTTTAAAAACTTATCTTCTGCCTCCTGGTTGAATAACAGTGCTTTACAAGAGTTCAAAAGCTACCAATGCTATCAAAGAGGTGATGCAAAAATACTCATTCCAAATATTACTGAAAAATCATGAATTGAGTTGTGTGCCCACAATGTTGGGATTGATTTAGAAACCATAAACCTAAAAAATAGTGTATTTTTTCTTGTGTTGTTCTTCATTTATATTTATTAGCTTTTTTTCTGAAGTCCTGAGAAGTAGAAGATAATCAAATTTTAAAATAAATTACAATAATTACATTATGCCTTTCTGAATTAACTTTTAAAGAATTATCAAGTTTTTTTCTTTTCCTGAAGTGAAATGAAAGAAGCTCTGTAATTTTTTTTTTTTGTTATGGTTTCTTTGTGTTGAAGGGGTATGCTTGGGAGAGTGAGAGAATGCGCTTTTAAAATCTTTTTGACATGTCAGTGTATTGAATGAAAGTAAGATCTATGGCACGGCTGAGCATATCTGATGTAATAGTGTTGTGAACATGCATATCTTCCAGAACACAGGTAACTGTATCAGTTAACAGAAGTCTGTCCCTAGGTGGAAAATCACAATAGTTGATAGCTTTCACTAGCATGAGTAAGGTAGAGGTAAGTGGCCTGAGAAAGGATGCTGTAAATCATCACTGTCCACAGAGCAGTGCTGTAACGTAGAGAAGGTGTGACTGGTTCAGCCCGGGTCTGCCCTTGGGTGCATACTTTGGGCAGAAATTTAATACTGAGTTTTGGCCTTCAGGCTGGCGCGGAGACTGTTCTTGCACAGCAGGATAGAAGCAGCCACTGTAATTTCACAAATCTAGAGAAAGAGCAAGTGCCTGAAGAGTAGGTCAATCCCTCTCATACAATAATGTTATTTCCTAAGGTTTTTAAGAAAGCTTTGCCTCCATATCACCTTGTGAGGTTTGCTTTTCTCTGCTAGGCATATCTGGTGTAGTCCTATGCTGGGTTACTACAATGTGTCGTAGTGTCCTTAATTGTTTTTTAGGTCCTTTTCAGAATCTAGGATATGCTAAAATGGATATGTGGCCATAAGGTTCCAAATAAGTTGATCTGTTGGTGTACACACCGACAGAAACATGACCTTAGTGAGCATGTCTGTGCTGTAGATAATTCTAGTGGTTGCTTCAATACAAAATGATGAATACATAATTTAAAGTGCAATGTGATACAGAGACATCCAAGCTACTGTTGACAAAATCAGTATGCTGCATCATACAGTGTAACATTAGGCAGGAACGAGATTTCGGATCTCAGAGGTACTTTCTTTGTAGACTTTTGAGCTTGTGTCCAGTACTATCATGCTGCTTCCACATGTGAATCTCAAAGTCATTGCTAACTTAGGCTTTTTCAGCATTGCATTCCATTGTACAATGCAGACTAACACACTTATGCCCATAGGACATTTTGCAACATTCTGAAAAAAAAAATCTGTTCTCTCACATACTTGTATGTACATTTTAATTTGTTTGTTGGTGGTTCACAATGTCATATTCTGTAGTTGCATGGAAATCATAGGCTCTGTGTAGGAATAAATGAGTCAATCTGTGAACAGGTTTGCATTAATACTATTGAATGCTTTAACTGGTTGTTATGAGGCCATGCATGTCATACCTTCTTGTGTTTTTTTAGCATTCTAATATGATCTAGGTGCTGCAAAGTTGTTGAAACGTGCAAGTCTCTCTGACCATTATCTGTGGATTTTATAATTCTTTCTTGTGAACAGCTGAGGAACCTATGGAAGTTCTTCTTTTTGCCCTTGATGTCCCTGGCTAGATTTAATTCTGTCAGGGCTTTAGCTTTCCTAACCTGATCCCTAGTGGCTTGGACAATTTCTCTGTATCTGTAGGCTTCCTTTTTTGTGTTTGAGTTTATCTAGGGGTTCTTTGTTCATCCATTAAGGCCTCCTGGCGTTTTTGCTTGACTTCTCTTTGTTGGGATGCACTGCTCCTGAGCTTGGAAGAGGTGATCCTTGAATATTAACCAGCTTTCTTGGGTCACCCTTCCCTCCAGGGCTTTATCCCATGGCACTCCACTGAACAGATCCCTGAAGAGGTGAAAGTCTGCTCCATAGTTCCAACGTGGGGTCCTCCACGGTTGCATCTTCTCATGGGCTGTACCAAGGGACAAAATGTGCTTCACCATGAATCTTCACCATGCTGCAGGGAAAATGCCAGGAGTGTTCCCTTTCATATCTCCAACCGAGTGTCTGCATGGCTGTCTCCCTCAAAATCTTGCTTCTCTCTCCACCGTGGGTCTTCATCAGCTCCCGGGAAAATGGACTCTCGGGTGAGCCATGGCAGAGGCTTGGGCTATGGCAGGTAGGTTCACAGAAGCCAGGCAGGTGGCTGGATGGCCAGACCAGCCCACCCGAGCGGGGTGCTGCCCGGGGCTGCACCACCCCATTGTTCCGTGCCCCCTCTTAAATAAGTTGTTCACAGAGGCGCCGATTGGCTCAGCCCTGGCCTGGGGTGAGTCCAGCGTGAAGTTGTGGAAACTTACTAAATGCTTGGAGCCGGGGGTGAACCCTTAGCAGTCACTTACAGGAGCCACCACTGTAGCTGCTTCGTTGCTGCCAGAGCAGTCGTGGAGCTAGGGGAACTCTTAGCAGCTACTTGCTGCCAGCAGAACTGGAGTCCAGGGAAGCCTTTTGCAGCTACTTACAGGGGCCATTACCCTGGCCCCTCCCTGCTACCAGACAAAAACCTCCCACACAGAACCATAACAAGGTCTAAAATGCTTTGCTGCTATAGGTGTAATAATTTAAACAGTTCACTAGATTCTGGGGCTACCTGTAATTCCCAGGTCCTTGGAGAACTGCTGTTTCCATAGGTGTCTCAGGATATCTGGTAGGTTCTCAATTTTTTTTGCACATTTCTGGAGCTTTTCAAGTTTAGAGTGGTTCCTTCCAGAAGTTGCCCTCCCATATTTGCATGGTGAACATTTTATCTGTCAACTTAAAATGCCTTGCAGTCTAGTACCCGTACCTCTGTTGGTGACAGTACCACCCTGAAAAAGGACTTCGATGAACCTTTTGAGCTAACCATCTGTTTCCTTCAGTAATACTTAATACCTTTGCATCTAAAGGTAGCCATTTAGGGGGAATGAACTGAAATAGTGATGGAGATTCAAAAATAAGAAGCAAAGTGTGGTGTTGGTCACAGTGTTACCTTTATGACCTCACTTTACAATTGAGGTATTTTAAAATATCTCAGTCAAAATCCTCTGGAATAAATTATTAAAAGTAAGGAGACTAACA
>NW_010120844.1:14535-21032 GCF_000699245.1 Pterocles gutturalis
ATGGGAAAAGTTTTAACAAAGGAATGCTTTCAAAGAAACCACTGCACTTAGGATTAGGGAGATTATATTTCAGACTGAGACTGCCCAAACTTTTATAATTTTGACAGTCAGCTGTCACTGAAAATGATTTAAAGAGGGACCAAAAGGATCAATATACCTCCTCATGGCTACTTATCTTGTAAAAAGTAATCTGTGTAAGTAATCTGTTGATTATTTTTTTTTTTGATATGTAGGTAGTAGAAATTAAAGTTTTTGTTAGTTTTTTGGGGTTTTTTTTTTTTTTTTTTTTTTTTAATTGTGATGAAACCTTTTGCAGTGCTTACTCTCTGAAAGTTGTGAAAGTATGAGGTACTTTTTTTGTGGAACGGTTTTAAATCCCAGCTGCAAAGATTATCATAAAGATATATCACAATAGACAGCCCATTGTTATCTGGTTCCAGTGCCTGATCTTACAAGCATTATCCTTGTGAGTATGCTTTTGTTTGCCAGTAGCTCTACTGAGTGTTTATTCTCCTCTCTTTTGTCCATCAAGTTATTTTTTCTTTCAGGTTTAGAACATGATATTTCTGCAGACATGAGGACAAGTAGGTTAGTGTTAGGTCCCTCTCACTCAGCTGTAGGACTGAGTTCCTGGACCTAGGAGTTCCTGGACCTAGATGATCCTGTTGAGAATGCTCTGTTGCTAAAAGTCAAAAGCATCACTTGGGGAAATACATACTTAAGTATGGAAGCTGATATTTGTATTTTGAAATGACAATTTATGCCCATAACGCTAAAGGAAAGAATACAATTTAGGAGTTCTTTAAGACATAATTGCTTCAGAACATTGAAGATAAAACTAGGAACCTTTAATTTGACTTCTAAGTGACTGGGAAGCCAATGGAGAGTAGAAGTACTTGTGTATTATGGGCTTTTGGTTTTGACTTTGTCAAAAGACACAAGATGGAAGTAGGCTGTCTGTTTGTCTTTTGTGCAAGGAGAATGGAAATCATAACAGTCTATGAGAAATTTATATAGTGGTGAGTATAAGGCAGGTGGGAAGAAATCCAGGAAAAAATATTTGTAGGTTTAATCTTAACATGCATTGTAAGTGTTTACAGAAAACTGTGTTCAAATAACATTTTTTGACCTATCAGAGTCCTTAAAATTTCAGTTCTTGGCTTCTTACCATTATCATTGTGTATTTATGATATTGATCTACTCCTCTGAAATGCAAAGTTTTATCTCTCTGGTGGTGACACAATTATTTATAGGTCAAATAAATATTTACATGGCCTTTTGCGTAACCTCCCATGTGATTTTGATAAATTACAAGATCGTGAAAAATGGGGTAATGTTTTAAATTCAACCACAGCAAGATTGGGTGAGACACCACCTGGGGTACTGCGTCCAGCTCTGGAGTCCTCAGCACAGGAAAGAAATATCCATTAGAGCAAGTCCAGAGGAGGGCCACAAAAATGACCAAGGGCTGGAGCACCACTCATACAATGACAGTCTGAGGGAGTTGTGATTGTTTAGCCTAGAGAAAAGAAGGTTCCAGGCAGACCTTGTAGCATGCTTCCCATGCTTAAAGGGGGCCTACAGGAAAGATGGGGAGGGACTCTTTGTCAGAGAGTGTAGCGATAGGATGAGGGGCAATGGTTTTAAGCTGGAAGAGGGTGGATGTAGATTAGATATTAGGAAGAAATTCTTTACTGTGAGGCTGGTGAGACACTGGAACATGTTGCCCACTAGAGTTGTGGATGCACCATCCCTGGAGTTGTTCAAGGCCGGGTTGGATGAGGCTTTGAGCAACCTGATCTAGTGGAAGGTTTCCCTGCCCATGGCAGAGGGGTTGGAAGTAAATGATCTTTAAGGTCCCTTCCAACACAAACCATTCCATGATTCTATGATTCTACAGCTCAGTTTGAAATCTCTTGGTTCTGCCCTGCATGGTTCCTTTTTGATGGATCCTTTTCTTTTTGTTGCATATTTTAAACAACTTGGGATGCAATTAGATTAGCTATTAAAAACTTCTATTGTACAGAAAACAGAGTTAGCAGAATTTGTTGGCTAGGATAAGTTTCTGCAAATAGACCTTGTTTTAATTTTGCAATCAAGGCAAAAGTTCTAAAGAATATTTTATTGGACTTTATAGACTATTTTAGGCTGAGGTATTTTAATAACATATTAGTCAGCTTCCATTCTTGTAATTTACATGTTTTATCTGGAGACATATATGATAGAATATAAACTGGTCTTAATTGCTACTAAACAAGAAGAGTTCTAGGTGGAGAAAAAGAGACTGTGTTGAGGCCAGTTCTTGTAGGAATACAGAACAGGGGAAGAGCACACTCTTTTTTCCTTTCGATGCCCTTACTTAGGTTCTAGATGCAATCTATTTCTTGACCTGAACAAGAGTTCAGGTTGAATCAACTATTACTACTACTACTATCCACTAACTAATACTGAATAAGTGAGAGAGACAGTACTTAGCTGTGCTGGAGAGAGTTTGCAGAAGTTCAAGGATTATCAAAACGGAAATGATTCCTGCGGTTCCTAGTGAGTCTGAAAGGGTGTGGACTGCCTCTCGCATGGCATGATGCCTAAAATACACTCCTATTGGGTTTCATATTGCGCTATACAAAGTCAGTGTACAAACAAGTGAGTCCAGCTTATATGTATGTTTTGTAATTGATTTGTCATTTGAAATACTAAGTCCTTTGCAGAAAGCAATCCATGCTATCATGGGTTTCTGTATGCTGAAATCCTGTCTTCTCTGAAGAAGAGGCAAAACTCACTCTGGCTTTAATAAAGCTAAGATTTCAAGCATAAGATAAATAGCTCCATTTTCAAAGTTATTACAATCACACCTTGTCATAAAGACATTTTTGAGGGGTGCTAGATACATACTACAACAAAGTAACATTTCAAGAGGAACATAAATCATAAAAAAGTATGGCTCCAAGGAGACAGAGGAAAATGCAAAAGAAAGTATGTCTTCTCATTGCACTGCTGTAACAGGCATACTATTTTCTGTTCGTGTTTAGCTTAGTTGCTTGATAGCTCACAAACACACTAATTTTAAGATTCTAGAATATGATGACCTACATGCACAAATATAATTATTTCCCATACCTTCTCGTGATCGAATAAAACTCTCCAGGCAAAGAAAATATCTGTTTAATGGATTGAATTTCAGCCAGTTTAAACCCATATTGTGCATAATCATTGCTATCAAGCTTTTTGGTAAAGTTTCTGAAGGAATACTCCTTCATTCTCTCTGTGTTACACACCAATACTCTCCTTGAATTTTGGACTCCTGAGTCCCTAGGAGAGGGATTGTGCATTCTCATTAATTTCGTTCTTCTCAAGCTAGGTCCTTGCTGAACAATTTGTATGAATATAATAGAACCTGTTGTATCTTGTCTCAGCAATATCTTCTACTACACCTCATATCAGATTCCATCACACCCATCTTAAGCAACTCTTCTCAGTTATAAGAGATTGTGGCTGCTGAATGATGTCTCTGGGAACAATTTCTCTCCAAGTGTTTCCCTTTTATGATGCCATTATCTGTTGTTGCTTGAAAAGGATGCAGGAGGTTTCAGCTACGTATATTTGTAACACATACAATACCTACACATATATATATAGCACTACTTGTTTGCCCACTCAGCCAATTGCGAGCAGACATTTTCCCTTGGACTCACAGGTTTAACTAAATGGGATTAATATTGAAGGACTGAACTGCATGATTCAAATTAATTACATCTCATTCTACTGTAGTTTGTATCCCTTTGGTCTGAATCATGCCTCATGTCATGAGGATGCCTGCATGAAAGGAAAAAAAAAGCCAGTATGTTAATGATGTGACCTTAAAATTAAGAATGGAAAGTGGGAATCTGGGAGAAGAAAAGTTTGAGTAACTGTTCTTTCAGATGGATGATTGAGCAGCAAACATCACTGGGACTGAATAAATTTTGGTGATGTGTTACTTTAGAAGGAAGTACAGAGTCACATGAGGAAAAGCAGCATTACTTTATACTGGAACGCCAGAGTGAAAATAGAAAGGTTATTTTAGTGTAGAGTTTTAGCAGACAGAATGTAGGTTACTATAATCCTGGTTAATGTTAATGAAGGTGCTGAGAATTCTACCCTTTGGGGCTTTAATTTGTGCTTAAATTTGGCTGATCTTAAACACACTGGCCTAAACATATTTTATAATGGCCATGTGAGACCTCAAAATACAGTCTTTTAGTAAGAGAGCACAATAATTTGCTCACTAGTCTAGTTGCATTACTGACTGTTACCGTTATAAAATCTTCAAGAATGTTTAAAAAAAGTTTATATTTGTTCCTGCCTTGTGGTTCTGTGAGTAGAATGTTACAGGGTGTTTGAAGACCATGATATTACTGAAGTCATGAGCAACAGCTGTTTCCACTTCAAGACAAGCTAGAACGACTTAGTTAAGTCTGGATGGGAAACAGACATCTAGTGATTCTGCCTGACACGAAGAATCAGTTTGGAGGCTATAAACACGAAGAATCAGTTTGGAAGATATAAAACACCACATTAGAGATACAGATGGTTTTTGTATCTTAAGCAAAATATAACCAAAGATAAAATGGAACAGATCACAATTGTATAGGACTTCAGAAGTATTCTGTGTAAGTTTCACTTGTCTTTCAAGAACTTCCACACATTATGTCTGTGTGGTCCTTTTGTTTGCTTAAAAAGAAACCCGGCGAAACCCAGGAGCTTCATTTACTTGTGTGAATGTGTCTCCAAAACCAAAGTTTAATCCTCTATGGAAGTGCATACTTCTTTTTTCTTTGCTTCCATGTGTAAAGTCAGTTTTTACCTATTATCTAAATGTGAAATAGAAATCACCTGTGGCATTAGGCTATATTTCTGAGGAACTGTAAAAATAACTGGTTCTGCCAGATATAACTAGCCAAGATGTACCAAGAGCAATTTTTGAGTATGCTAGTCTTCCTGGCATTTACCCATCTATTTTTGATAAGATGCAGACTGAGAAAATAGTTGTCAGATTTCTGTTGTGTTTGTCCTGCTTAGTGTCTAACAACATGGATCTCTCTTCTTTATTTGATAGTGCACTATTTAGGACCATGTAATAGTTTCAGTGATGTGAGTTAATTGCATAATGAAATTGGGAAGGTATATTCTTCCTATATTCAATATTTATTTTCACAGACTGCCCTTTCCCTTCCACTACTCCTTCTCTTCCTCTCCCCATTCCCTGTAGTAAACTTTAACTTCTTGTTTGTATGGGAAATTCTGTGGGATTTACAATACCCACAAAAATTAGAAATAACTAACAACTCATTGCTCATCTAGTCTATCATTCTGCCAGTGTAGCTTTTTCCTTACACCACATTTTCTTGTGTGTTGTTCAACCTACTTTCACAAGTCCCAGGTGATGAGGGTTCTACCATTTTTCTGGAAGACTATTCCCCTGTTCAGTAGATTTCATTGTCAGCAAGACTGAGATCTGTCCACAAGGATTAAAATGGCCACAAATCTTACCGCCTTCCAGACTAAATGTCAGCCCCATCTGTTTGCTACAGCTTTCCTTCAATAAGTAAAGAGAGCATTGAAATCAATGACTGGCAAAATGAGAAAGAGATCTAAATGCAAAGGAAAGCATACACTGAAAAAGACAAAACGTCAACTACATTCAGGCTATTGCTGATTTGATTGGTTTGATCTAGGATTTTTTTTTTTTAATTTTTCTTTGTCAAGCCTTTTGTCACCGTGGTGATGATTGTAGTTAAAACAGCTAGTTAGACGAAAGAGATAGACAGGCAGGAAGTCATAATAATGAAACTGGTTTCTATAACAACAGATGGAGTACTAGATGAATGGAACCAAGGCAGGTTGTCTGCAGAAAGAGCGCTGATTTTCCACCTGTTTGAATTGTCACTGCATTACATATTAGTAAGTGCTAAGTGGAAAAGACACTTGATATAGAAGTAGTAGTAAAGATTAACTCTTCACAAGACAGTGATTTTTGTAATTTAACACACAAAGCTTGTTTATTTTGTTACTGACATAGTGCTGGCACAGAGACCCAGCTGTATTGGTTATTGTGCAAATGTAGAGAAAGGGGTGTTCACTGTGCGTTAAAAAAAGGGTGTGGGTTGGCAACAGAGACTGGCTGGAGATACGAACAGATGAGGGTGATAGCAGGTCCCAATTTTTTGCTTCCAGATTATTGTCTTTCTTTGCCTTAACTGTGTTTGGTGGCACAGAGGACAAAGGTGAAAACATAACAGATGTGTAAACTTACAGGCTTGTGTTATTCACATGCATGCTTATTTTATACATTATGCACCCTTGAGGAATTTACACTAATGACTGACTCAACTTCTGTTTTTCTAATGTGCATTTTGAGAAAAAAAAAAGTTAGTAGTGATTTAAAATTTTTTTTTTGAGATTTGTTTTTAAGTTTCTCCACGGACTCTAACTGAGATAAGCGTTTTCATAAAGATATC
>NW_010120845.1:0-411 GCF_000699245.1 Pterocles gutturalis
TCTCTGCTGGGCAGCTTTCCAACCACTCTGGAGACATGATATGGAAATAGACTGAGGGATATGGAGGAGGCTGAGGCATTCAATGACTTTTTTGCCTCAGTCTTCACCGGCAAGTGCTCAAGTCACACCACCGCTCGCATCACAGAGTAAAGGCAGGTACTGGGAGAATGAAGAACCGCCCACTGCAGGAGAAGATCAGGTGCGAGACCACCTAAGGAACCTGAAGGTGTACAAGTCCATGGGACCTGATGAGATGCATCTGCAGGTCTTGAGGGAACTGGCAGATGAAGTTGATAAGACACTAACTATCATATCTGAAAAGTCTTGGCAGTCTGGTGAAGTTCCCATTGACTGGAAAACACCCATCTTTAAAAAGGGAAAAAGGCTGGAGAACAGAAGCCAGAGAGTTGT
>NW_010120846.1:0-18885 GCF_000699245.1 Pterocles gutturalis
CAGCTGCGAGGACTCAGGGATTGATTGTGTCAGGAGCTGTGTTTAGCTCTCTCACGCTTCAGGTGCGTTTTCCCTTCAGTGGTAAAAGACATATGCATCTTGGTCTGAAAAATTTATGCGGCTCAAAGTTTAGATTTATTTCTTGGGAGAGCTCTTTTTCACAGCTGGTTAAATTCCAGGGAGAAGGTTTGTAGTAGCATGTGTCCTCCTTTTAACTAGCTGGAGTGTCCTGACGTGATTAGCAAAAGAAGCTCCCACTTGTGCTTCTGGTTTCGTGGTGGGTGCTGTGCACCTGTTTTGAATTCAGAAGGCCTTTTTCTAGATGGTTTCCATTTGTTGGTAACCCCTTGCTGCAGAGATCTTATGACATAATACTTGTTGCTTTATAGTGGTTTACATCTTTGAATTCCCAAATACCCAAACAACTAGCTAATGAGATGTAAAACCCTAGTACAACAAGCAATGCAAAGTGATGAAGAAGAAATGCTTTAGATGCAATTTATGTTGAGAGAGTACATCTAATTTTCTATTTCTACCCATGCTTGGGCATGATTTTTTTTTTTTTAATTAAGAAAATGGAAACCAGCTTTTTGACATAACCAGTTTAATGACTTTCTGTAGCCAGGGCTGTAAAAGCCTGCTCCTTTAAACATGCTTGTCTAACTTTAATGGGTAGTCCTATAGACTGCAGTGGTCTATTTAATCTGAGGTGTGCTCATAGGTGGAAGCCCTTGTATTTGAGGACACACTTCTTAGGCAGTTTCCATTTATGACAGATTTTGTTATATAATGCTACATAGTTTTCTGAAGGAAAAAAAAAGTGGAAAAATGTTAGTATTTTTTGTGCATGAATACATAATTGAGAAAATACTTAAACTATTTAGATTAGTTATCTGAGATCTATGGACTTTTGACAAAGCAGCATTCTGCTGTTGTGATGGACTTTTGTCTCATATCTATGTGTCATTTTATAGGCAAGTGTATGCTCAAGGTAATTTTGATTTTCAGATTTATTCTTGAAGGTAATACCAAGTTTTATACTTCAAGGGTAGAATAAATCTCAAAAGCAGATTCCTAGCGGAGATGTAGTTATTCATAACACCTTTGTGGCCTTCAGAAAAGTGTTGCCTCCTTGAAGATGAGAAAGCTAATAGACACCAACATGCTAAAATGGACCCAAACAGGGAAATGACATTTGTATTCTTATCTATTGGGAGAAATTACTGTTAGCACTGCTCTCCCCCCTAGAGCTTTTTAATCACCATGTGGATTAGTCTGTTGATGAATTCTTAAATGGGGAAAAAAAAAGTACATAACTTGCTGGCTTGTTTCTTAGTTGTGCTTGTCTGACTTGGAAGCATCATCCTGATAAAGCTATGTACTCTGAGAGCTATTTCATTTATATATAATAATTGAGAAAAACCATGCTGGCGTTATCTGCCATACTACAAAGATGACTGAGCTGTGGAACTACCTATTTCAGGTCCTTGTAACGCTTCTTCATTGCCTTTTTCCAAGTTGCTACATACCCATTACAGACTATTTTAGTTGAGTTGTTGATCTTGTGAACAGTTAGATCTATGTCTGGTTTTCATGCAATTAAAAGATGGGTTTGGAAAGAGCCTCATCATCCTGCCCAAGGCCAGGACTGCTGCTGGCATGTGTTTTTCTGATCTTGGAGACATTCAGAAAATCATTCTATTGAAAAAACCAAAGCACTTCTGTACAGCCATGTTGTTATCTGCAGGAACCATACACCTGTTTGTGCCTTAACCCTGGCTGGAATGACTGACAATCTTGGAGCCTCCAAACTGAGGCTGATTGCTTTCAGAGTCCAGGATTTCCAAGATTAGAGTTTAGGAGTTTAAATGGGAATAGGAATAGTGCAGCTGTTATGAGAATGGGTTAATACAGCTAATTTGTGTGTCTTATAATCAGTCATAAAAGTAATAACTAGTGGTATTTTTTTAAGCAGTGCAGATTTTTGGTGGTCAAGGCTGTGTACAGAGCTCTAAGTATTTCCCCCTTTGTCCCCTGTGTGTAAGTCAGGACAGAATCAAAACATAGTCAGTCCTTAGAATAAACAGAGGATATTAAATATTACTCTCAGTAGCAGTAGTTAGGCTTTCATTAGCAAGAAACTGGTAGTGTGAAGTTTTCCACTTATGGAACCTGAGAGAATAGAAAGCAGAACTAAATGTTATGAAACCATTTTGAAATGTGTATCCTCTTTCTGTGAATGGCCGTGAATCACCTAAGCAAATACAAGTGTCTCAAGGGGGAAATGAGATTGGCTGTGAGAGCTGCTGTCTGTGCTTTGAAAAGGTGCCAGGTAGCAAGAAGCACCGTTATTCTCGGAATTCCCCAAGAAAAATTATGACCCTGAACTACATCCAAAATAGACGAGAAGGTAGCCTGTGAAATCTGGACTGAAATGCTTGTAACATTTTTGTGAAATCTTCTAAAGAGGATGCTGCCGAAGTCTGACAATTTATGGACCTGTAACTCATTGGTTATAGTCCTAACACAATTTCAGACATGGTGGGTGAGCTGACTACTCTTTGTAGTTACTGGGGGGTTAGATGTCTATCTCAGGAGTTGATGCATGTATTTATGTATTTAAGCTGTGTTTTCCTCCCCTAAATTTTTGGTGGTTCTTCTTGGCCTGTGAAAAAAGAAATGTGGCTTTTAAAATATAAATTAAGAACTTGCAGGTAATTGCCAAGTACAGCAAACACTCTGATCTTGAGAACCACCATCTCTCTACATTAGAAACCTTTTCCTCATCCTGTACCATTTCTGGTGTATTGTTTTAGTGTTAATGGTACATTGACCACAGAGTACAACGGTTCCTGAAGACTGACGCATTGTTTTACTTCTGTGCCTATTGTAATAAGATACATCTTTGAAGTCTGGATTTGTCTTGACTGGCAGAATTAGATGAATCAGTCACTCCAGCTATGTAAGCAGAGTCCAGGACAGAAACTGAATTCTGGGGTGACATAGCACTGAAACAAATATTTAAATAATGGCTCAATCACTGTGTTAATTGCTGTTTTGTTTATTGGTTCTTGCTTTTGTTTTGATGCTCCTTGGTCATTATCTGAATAAAGAGATGGTAAATCCGTAAAAAGCACTTTTGAAGGATGGCATTTTTTGAGTTATAAGAGAATCTCATTTTTGTAGGAGTGTTATTTTTTAAAAAATTGCTCAAACTTATTTCCTGTGTTTCTTAGGGCTGAGAAAGTTAGCTCTGCTTTTGTTACTGTACTTGTTGATCTTATTTTCAAACAAAGGCTGCATCTGATGACATTTGTAGCAGTAATCTTTCAAAGACATTTAATTAAAGGGAATGAATCACTCTAAAGACAGGACTGTAACTGCTCATAGAGCTCTTTTGCAGCATGGTGGTAGGTGAAATGTTGGTAAAAAGTCAGAACACTTCAGAAGCATTAGTAAGGGTGGTCTTCCACTGAAAGTATTCCAGGGTTGTATTTGTAAATGCCTGTATTGAATGTTGAAGGTACTCTGTTGGTAAGGTTTTCAAAGCTGTCTGGGGATTTGGATTCCCAGAACAGCTACTAAAATATGATTATTAGATTTGAACTTAGCTGGTGAATACACTTTGGAACTGTTGACTTTAGTTGTTAATATGGCTATTAAGAGAGAAAGCATCCAATAATGCTCTGGCCTGAATGATACATGCTTTTCACAAAGCATTTTCATAAGCAATTTGGCTTTAAGTGTTTTCCCATTCTCTGGGAAGCCATTATAAGTGTATGTGCCCAAGAATGTTTTATTTGGCATTAGGATAAATGTATATGTTTTTGATAATGTGTTGTATGAAGGGAACATTCATGTAAGTGGAAGAGTGTTGATGGATATAATTTGTACTGAGGGGTTCTTCTTTTCTGTAAGTCACACTCTCGGTTTAGGAAATAACTTTGTCAGTAACTAAAAAGACCAGAGGAATTTTGCATCTGAAGCATATGTACTGCCTGCTTGGAAGGCTTCAGCTCATTTGGCTGGAATTTAGGAAAGGTTACTTGTGCAGTTAGCTCAGGGATAGAGGGAAGGGTAGAGCAGTTAGTGATATGTTGTTGTTCCTGTCAAACATGTTTTGATTTTAGTTATAGCCACAGAATTTAAGTGGGGCAAAGTGGCCTCTTCCTTTTAATTTCAAACTTAGGGTCCAACAAAGAAGTTGTTTTTTTTTTTTTTTTAATAATATCCAGGGCTGCCAAATTAGGAGCCAGCCCAGGCAGATTACCACAAAGTTAATGATTTGTCTGCATGGAGGAGAGCTGCATGCAGACGTGGGCTCACACCCACAGGGGTACTTGGTCTTTGTGGTGCTTCTTGTTGAAATACTTGACTAGGAGGTTTTCAGCTCTGTAGCCAGGCACAAGTAGAAAACTTCACACTTCCAGTTTCTTGCTAATGAAAACCCAACTGCTACTACTGAAAGTAGCCATTAATATCTTCTGTTTGTTTAGAGGACTTCCTGAGCTTGTTTTGAGTCTGTCCTGATTTACATGCACGGGGTAAGTCAGGGATGTGTAGAGCACAGTACTTCCTTTTAGGTAAGGGAAGGCTGCTATTAGATCCTTCTGGAGCTGTCCCTTATTTTGGCTGAACAGCCTCTCTTCAAAGGGCAAGTGCCCCAGTCTCTGTCTTGGTGGCTGTCTGATGAATTTGCTCCAGTTAGTCAATGTCTTTGTTGTACTGGGGGGAGGAGGGGATTCCAAAGCTGGATGCAGTATTCTAGATGTAGTCCAATGAGTGGTAAGTAGAGGGTAATAACAACTGCTTTTGATTCTTTTGCTATGTCCTGTTAATGCAGGCCAGATACTGTTCATCTTCTTCAGTGCCAGGGTTACTGTTGGCTCATGTTTGCCTTGCTACTACAGGAGTCTTCAGCTTCCCTGTAGTGCTGACTGGTCTGTGTTGTACTATTCCAGGATGTTTGCCAGGGTCACAGCATGGTTCACCCTGTGTCTGTGAGAGGGGAAAAAAAAAAGTGATGAATTGAGGCAGACTTGGGGCTGGACTAAATCCTGCCACATCCTACAGGGTTTATGTGTGTTTCAAATATTGTTCTCCTTGATCTGTTATTTAGAAGTGCTGCACCTTGTTCAGTTGTGCTGGTAGTGATGAGCATGTGGTTTGGTGTTGCAGTGTGTAGGAATAGCATCTCCTAATCTGATCATAGTTCACAATGAGATCTGGGACCTGAATCTGCAGCAGTGTCTGATGGATGTGGCCAATTCTGCATCTGGATAGTCAGAGCCCAGGGGCTCCTATGGTAATCTTTGTGTCTCACTATGCTGACAGAATTTAAGATTTTTTTATGTGTTTGGGACACATTTTACTGTCAGGTGCACAGTCATGTGTTGAAGGAGCATATTAACTATATCATATCTGGTTAGTGTAGGATGCACCTTTCTCAAGCTTTATGGACAAATAGACCCTTAACTTCTGCTTCCTATTATCTTCTTATGCTACTCAGTGCATAATTATCTAGTCACAACACATCTAGTTGAGACATGGTTTAATAGACGTGAGTCAGTACTCTTTATTTTCTCTCACTATGTTGTGACTCGTTATACACACTACATTATTAAAAACACAGAAACATACCTGCAGTTGGATATTATTAAAAGTACTGTGGTGGTTGGTTTAAAAAGTGTGTTAAATGAACCATCCAGTTGAAGGGAAGTCTGGATGGGAAGATAAAATGAACCCAAACTGTTTGGTGTCACAGCTCATTGTCAGTGGTACTCCCCTCTGAAGCTGTGACCTCCATTTTGTATTAGGGTCTCCATTTGGGACTGTTTGATTAACACCTATGCAGACTTGTATAAAGGCTGTGCCCAGAACAGGGAGTTAACACCTCCTGGGAGGAAGGGTTCAGTAGTAAGTATTGTTTTTGTTTAATCAGCACTGAGCCTTTCTCTAACAATAAGGAAAGAAATAGTATTAAGATAGGTTCTGCTCTAGGAAGAAAAGGGCAATCCCCACCAGACTGCATAAGAGATGAGAGGAACTGGTGAGACATTGCTTATTCTGCACCTTAACCAATTTCAGACTTGGAGGAAAAGCATTGTCAAGAGTCAGTGTGCGGCTATGACCAGGCTCTGTTTAATGGTTTTGCACATTGCATTGCTGTGATCATGTGCACAGTTTCTAATAAAGCCATATGTTTGTCTTCCTGTCCCATTCGGGATTACCTTGAGGACAATGTGGAGGAACCATCTCTTTTGCGCTGTTGGCAAAACAGAGTCACACTTGCTTAGCATTTTTAGTGAGAAACTCTGCATATGAAAAAAAATATATAAATCTCAGTCTGAAATTAGAGATATCAATGTGGTAAATAAACAGTATCTGTGAAACACTCAGACATTACCATATTTTAAATTTGTACAAGATTCTCTTTGGCAAGAAAACAAACTGCCACTTCATGTTTCTCCTTTCACTAATGGCCTCAGTCTTAAGAAATGCCAGCTTGTGTTTTTTCTGGAAGTGGTAGTCTAATAATTTCAAAACAGATGGCAAAAGTCAATCTTTGTGTTTGAATCATTGCTTTGCTTAGTATGTGACTATGATTAGAGTAAGTATTGCTTGGAGGAAATAATTTGATTGATACTGCTGGGTGTTTGTTTTGTGGAAGTTTGTTATATTGTGTAAATTACTTTTTGCTTGAAAATGCTTGCGGAATTCTTTTGAGTTTACCATCTGCAGTTTGTAATTTACAGTGTTACTGAGCTATAAAAGCCAAGTGGTATTATTTTTTGTTCCTGTGGGGTTTTTTGTTTGTTTGTTTTGTAAACAACCACCAGAATTTAATTGAACTGGGTTCTGATCATCTTTCAAAAGTTTTATGGACATAAATGTTCCCATTTAAAGTTAGCCTGTTGCACATGCCAGTGTGTTTACATGTTCAAGATTGGCTTTTTGTGAGTCTACATAGTGCTGTAGTGGAGCAAGAGCTCTGAACTACAGAAGGTGAAGGGAAATTGGCCAGAGAAGGTGCGGATGCCCCATCCCTGGAGGCATCCAAGGCCAGGCTGCATGGGGCCCTGGGCAGCCTGCTCTAGTGGCTGGCAACCCTGCCCACAGCAGGGGGGTTGAAACTAGATATAAGGTCCTTTTCAGCCCAGGCCATTCTATGATTCTGTGAAATGCATCTCAGTAATGTTGGCATGTATATGTGGCTGCAGGTGATTGATCAGGGAAGGGGGAGCACATAGCAAGATGAAGTTGGAGAAGAGCAGAAGCAGGTGATTAATAGGAGTCACCATGAACTGCTAAGTCCTCGGAGACTGATGGTCAGAGCAGTGCTCAAACACTGATATGCTTGGTTGATGTCGCCATGGAAAAAAAAACTGGCTTTTCAAGCAACATCAGATGTTCATCGCTAGATCAACATGTATGTTAGATCACAGGGGCTAAATATGGAAAAATGCATGGCAGATAGAATAGAATAGAATCATTAAGGTTGGAAAAGACCTCAAGGATCATCAAGTCCAACCCAACACCACCTAACTCACTAAACCATGTCCCTAAGCACCACATCTAGATGTTTCTTGAACACCTCCAGGGATGGCAACTCCACCACCTCCCTGGGTAGCCTGTTCCAATGCCTGATCACTCTTTCAGTGAAGAAATTTTTCCTAATATCCAGCCTAAACCTTCCCTGGTGTAACTTGAGGCCATTTCCTCTTGTCCTATCACTTGTTACTTTAGAGAAGAGGCCAGCACCCACCGCACTGCAACCTCCTTTCAGGTAGTTGTAGAGAGTGATAAGGTCTCCTCTCAGCCTCCTCTTCTCTAGACTAAACAACCCCAGCTCCCTCAGCCGCTCCTCATAAGACCTGTGCTCCAGACACTTCACCAGCTTCGTTGCCCTTCTCTGGACTCACTCCAGCACCTCAATGTCCTTCTTGTGGTGAGGGGCCCAAAACTGAACACATTAGAGATTAGACTGACTTTTCCAACAGTTAGGTTTTACTGCCTGACTATGTTTATTAAAGATTTCAGATAAATAATTCCATAGTGATGATCTGGAAGTGAAATGAAAGAAAAAAAAAACACCCCACATTTTACTTAGATTTAAATTATTAATTTTGTTATGAAAATCAGAAGTATAATGCTGCAGACACAGAGCCAGTGATGCTGGAACCAATTTGGGTTGTGGTTTAGTGAAATATTAAGTTCAACTTTGGGACTCCTACAAGTGGTTTAAAAATGTGTTGCTGCATGACCCAAAGCTTTGATCTGGCATAAAGTTTCTCTGGTAGTTCAGCTTTGTTTGAAACATTTAATTGGGTTATGCGTGTGCTGGTTATGTCAACAATTGTCTCTTAGTGCTACAGGTACTTTGTACAAGAACAGAAACCACCCGTCCTCTGACAGCCAACATAAAGCTCACATAAAATTATAAAGCCAGTATAAGCTCTGTAATTTATACTCTTACTATTTTAATCACATCAAAATATGATCTGTATAGATCCTGATATAGATCAAATTTCTACTGCTGGGTGAGCCAACAGCACATAGATCTGGTATTAGTGCCCAAGGAAGCCTGGTCTTGCATATGGATAAGAACATTTGAATCCTCTGTGTTTCTGAGCTTCACTTCCTTCTTCTGTGAAGAAGTTAGCTGTGGCCCAAGTAACCGGGTAACAGCCATGCCATGCAATCACTGGATGCAAATAATCCTGCAAATCTAATTCATCTATATGCTTCCATTGAAATCAAATGAGTAACATGATATGAGGTGGGAGGCTTTGTCTTAAAGAGTATGTAAGGTGGAGCAACTGTTAATGTAGTTGCTGGAAACAAAAAGAAAATGAAGGCTTTGATTTTTTTTTTTTTTTTTTTTTTTTTTTTGCCGTCAATGGAAGAGACTGAAAGCTGAAATTATTTTTAAAAGATTGACTGACATCCTTCTTGCTCAGCTTTGTGGAATTGTAATACAGATTGACTGAATTCAGATAAAAAACGCAGTAGAAGTAATAATAGAATCTACTGGGTTTGCTTCTGAGTTCAAATTAGGTCATATTGAATATTATTTCATAGCCTTTCTCTAGTGGTTTGTGAGTACTTCCCAAAGCCAAAATATAAATTTTTTGACTGATTTACGGTCTGCAGTTAGATGAGGGCAAGCAGTGAAATATTCTGAGGTTGCAGGACACAAAGTGAATTAACAGAGCTCTCCTGTACAGCTACATCCTCCTCACAACAGGAGAAACATTGTTCCACTGTCCCCATCCCCTTTGACTAGGATTTTGTGTCTCCCATGAGACTACTTCAGTCATGATGTAGTATTTAATAATAGCAATGTATATTTCACTTCTTAACATATACTTTAGGCAGAGAAAATGAGAGAGCAAGCCAGAAACATATGATCAGAGAAATCTCCGTGGATGTGTAATACTCTATGGATCATGAAGTAGGGGAAGTGGATATATGAATGTCGGGAAAGTTATATGCAGTGCACATATCTGTTTTCAACTAATTTCAAATTTGGATTATTTGCAACATAAATCTATATAAGAAGATTAAATTTATAGTGTCATGGAGTATTCACTGTGTTACTTAACTGTATCACGAGGAGCAGCTAAATGAGCTGAGCAGTATTGCAGAAGAACAGTGTTTGACCTGCCTTCCTATTTTTAGCTTCTTCCTGAAATAGGGGAATAAATGGCATAATTCCAAGCAGGATTTTCTTGTGAACACCTAAACTGCTTACTTAACTAAGAGCCTGATATGGAGAAAAAATGTCAATTTGGAAAATGCAGTGTAACATGGGTTATTTTCAAATCATTTAGAAAGAGTTCTCAGGAGTAGGATTCTAGGGTAATTACTCATATCTGTCAGGGGCCCACCCTGGAAGCGTTGCCTAACTTTGACCTGCTTCCAACCAGCTGGGAAATAGCCAGGTTGCTCAGTGGAATTAATAAAACATTCAAAGGCTGTATTAGCATAATTTAAACATGTAATAAGCATATCATCACGAAGGTTTAATTGAGGGCTCCCCATAATCCAGATTTTTGAATCCGATGCTAGTTACTGCAACAGCTGGTTTCTGTTCCCACAGAAGTCAGTTGGAGTTTTGATACTGAGGAATTACTGTTCTTAGGTTGTCAAAGTCTGTACAGTCTTTATTGAATAATTTACTACTTTCAGTGCCGCGTGTGCCAGAACAGTCCTGGTACCATTCCTGTTCCCAGCTGTAGGAATAGCTGTAATCTGAGTGAGCAGCTCTCTGTTTCACAGAACTGATTTACCTGGGATGTTAATGATATAAGTGAGGAAAATAAATTCCTTCAGAAGCAGAAGACTGAATGGTTATGTATACATGCTATTTTGAGGGCCTAGACTCTGTATGAATTGCCTGAACAACCACTGAGCCTGACACAGGAATAGAAGCTCTTTGGAAGCCCAAAGGATGCTGTTTGCCCCAGTGTGGCTGATGGCTTAGCACGTCTTTAGTGCATCTTACGTTCTCAGCATGTTCCCAAACACCATCACTGCCTGCAGGCTTTTTGCAATCTTAAGCAAATTGATTTAGGAGAATGTCATGCTCCTGGCTACTTTGAGGACCAGTATTTAGGAAGAGCATAGATATGGCCTGCTGTGAGAACTGTTGTGATTTCTGCTCTTGAAACCCTGTCCGAGAATCATGGAGGCACTGGGCTGAAATTTGCTGAACTTGCCATGGCCCTTTTCCTGATAATGAATGTTTCTGTTTATAAAGCTGTCCAATCTAGTATTGCCACCTGCCTTCTAATTCTCCAATAGTATCTAGTGATGTTACTCTTTCAGTAGTATTCACAGAACATCCTGGTGTAAACAGAAGAAGGAAACAGTTTATTAAAAACAACAAACAAAACCCAAGCTCTCTTCCTAACTCTCGTTATCTGTTGCTACACATTTATTCCTACTGACAGAACCTTTTGAGACGTGTATCTAGAATTATATTCTATCTCAAAGTCTAGCTATGTTCACATATTTTGAAAGAAGGCATTGAATATTATTAGCAAAAATATCTGGGTAAACAAATATGTGCATGTAATAGTTTCAAATAAACAAAGATGTTACATGCAGAAACCAAAGTCAGTCAGTCTTAGAGTGATTTTGTAATGAGAATAAGGAGAGAGCAGCAAAAGCAGGCAGGCTTTACTTCACAGCAATTTGATGTTGACTGCCACATGCCCAGAAATTGACAAAAATTTTGTATACTTCTTGGGGATTTAAATTCCAAGGCTCAGCTTGGAGTTGCTGAATAGCAAGCTATGGCAGATAACAGGTCATTTACAATAACAGTCTGTGCAGGCTACAGTGTGATTTGAAACTGCTTGCCCCAGTGTAAAAGAAAAGCCAGGTACCTTCTGTGTGCTGTGGACAAAACTGTAATGGGGTGGTTGCTGTGAGGAAGCCTGCCAGGTTTGCTTGTGTGCAAAATATTTTGAAGTACCTCACTTGAAACAGGGTTACCATATACATAGTGCTATTTTAAAAGAAATGGAAGTGATTAAGCGCTCCCAAGTTGAAAGTAATTTCAACTCTGAGAATGCATGGGAGTGCCTTAGATTCAGGATCATCTTCATAGATGAGTGAATTGGTAGATTCTTGGATCTCATGTCATTCTAAATACAGAACCTTCCTGACATTTGTGGACATCTTGAGTGTGCCATTGTGGTTAGTTCATTCAGCTGAAGAGTGCTGGAGAATTTTGTATTTTTTATGAATTTATCTAGTAGATGCATTAACCATCTGTAATCTTGATTCTCCCCCACCTGTGTTGAAACTGCATCCTGCGTGCATCGTTTAATCCGTGAAAGCCAAAAATACTTTATTGAAGATGCCTTTTACAAGTTGTCAGTATTATTTTGAAGTCTTCTTTGTTTGGGATCCTTCAAAGCAAATTGAAGGAAGGCAGGAATCCTTTGCTATTATTCTAATATCCATCCAGAATACCCAGAGCAGTTTTCATCTCCAAGAATTATAAAGACATCTTTTTTCCTTATTGACAAATTATTATCTTCAATTCCTAGATAAATTAAACCAAAGCAGAAAGTTGAGGCAGCTACCTGAGACCAGGGAGAACTGGTACCATATTCACTGTTAGCACTTAGAAATTTTTATTCTTTTTTTTTTTTTTTTTTTTTTTTAGATGGTGTGTGACTCAGATACCCACTAAATAAAAATTGCTGACTCTTGGTCTTGGTGGTTTGGCCTCTCCCCAAATAATTGAATGGGCTGGATGAGGATCACTGAATCATGTCTAGTTTGGCAGGAATGACTGTGTAGGAACTGCCAGCATGTAAGTGGAGAAGTTGTGGGATGCTCTGGAGACTAATATCTTGGTCACCTTAAAGCTTTTAATGGTCACTGGTCAGGGAGACTCCTTTGGAGTTGGGTGAACCCATTAGCAGACCTGAGGCTGTGGGGATGCCGCTGAAAACTTGTATCTGCAGTCCAGACGAAGTGCAGGGAGCCACCATACTAAACCAGGGAAAGCTGGCAGGCTAGATAAAGAGGCTTTTCTTTGACACTTAAACTGTATGCACAAATATTTGATTTTGCTAGCTGATGAATCATGCCTTGGTTTGTGAGGGCTGGTATTGCTGTAACCTCTGCTGGTTCCAGAACACTTATCCTGGAAAGTCTCCTGTGATGTCCATATTGACTGGGAACTAGTGAAAGGCCGTGGTGAGAAACCAGCGCTGATACCAGTTACTCAGGTTTGGAGTCATGCAGCCTGTGCCTAAGTAGCTGCACTCCCAGACAGACTGCTACAAAATTGGGAAGCACTGTGCAAACCGCTGCTTTTGGGCTTGCGTCAGCTCTGGCTTCCAGGTTAGTACCTGTAAGTTTTTTTCTGTACTCTTCACCAAAGATTCAGCTCGATTTCCCTGAAATGCAATGGCAAAATCCTTTGCAGCTTCCCTAGATGCTCTGCTGATTTGAACTGCACAGTTCATCTGGTAACTGTAAGTGACAAGCTGCTGCCTTAGAGCTCTATTGACTGTGCACGTCTGCAGAGCAGAAGGCATACATATTTGTGTGTGTGTGAAATTGGGTGCACATACTGTGAAATGCTACCAATCAGCAGCAAAGCAATCAGACAAAGAGCTTTTGTTGCTATTTCTTTTCTTGAGGAGCTTGTTGTGATCGATATGTAATCACTGTGTGAAAGAAGCAGAAGATCCAATATTCCATATATGTATATACACACGTGTATGTATGTTTTTTCATTAGTAACAGTTGGATGTCTTTCTTGAGTGTAACTAAACTTAAGCTGGGTGATACAAAAAAAAAACCCAACACATTGATAACATCAAGTTTTGTTTATTCATGTAACAGTCCTCATGTAAGTGTTTTTAGTTTTCCCTTCAGTGCCTGAAAATGAAGGCATAAATGCTGTCAGAAAAAGGGATGAAAATATGGAAAAGGAAAAAGAAACCCATGAAGTATAAGCATTCTTAGCATATTGAGGTCTTCAGCCGTGGGGTTTAAGGAGCTGGAAATGAGTCAGAGATGAGTTCAGCACCAGAGCCTATGCTCTGCTGATGGGTATGTTTAGTTGGTACAGCTTGATGCATACTGCAACCTGGGAATTTGTAGTAGATGAATCTCAGCCTGCTTGAATACATGCCAGCATCTCAGAACTTGCACTCCTATCTAGTTTGCCAGCTCGGTGGGGATGTCTAGGAATAAATAATTTGGAAACAGCACTACTTTTTTACCTCTAGAGGGACCACCAGGATCAGAGATGAAGCCTGACACACGGAAACCAACTTGGCACACTCCTTTCTCTTCCTTACCTGCTCTGCCCGGAGACAGAGTGTTCCAGGCTTTACCAGATCAATAATAATGAAATAGTGAAAGGAGAGGAACCATGGGAAGTGAAAATCTGACAGGAATTAGATCAGCAGTATGCTGCCTGCCAGTGCTGGGCTGTGTTCAGGGCAGAAAAATCCCTCCCCATGCTACTCATGTCTCCTGCACTGTCCCCTCTTTTTCCTCCCCCGAGAGGATACTGTAGTCAGAGAATTGTACTCATGTGTTAAGGTTATTACTCTCTATCATTAGTAGCTGCCGTTCAAACCACTTCGAACCAGTGTCCCTCTCCAGTCTGACCTCTTCCACCACAGCCAGGCCTGAATGAGCTCAGAAAATTGTGGGTTGCATGATGGTTGGATATCCCTGGAGCGTTTTCGTCTCTGTGTCTCTGCATTAAGCAGTTGCCCTGTGAAATTTCTGATGTAACCAGTTAGGGTAGAAAACTCGGCGCTTTCACCGAAAATTAGAAATCACTCACTGGCTTCTTGTTCAGCTAAGTCAAGGTGAACATGGTCTCCTCGTTTCCGTTATCTCCAAACTAGTCTGAACTTGCTCTTCAGCATGACTATGCTCTTTCAAGTAAAATTCTGCATGGTTTCCTCCTACTTGTTGCCAAATGTGTCTCCATGATCTGATTTATTTATTTTGATAACTACTTAACAGTGAAATCCTTTGACTACATTTTCAGCTTTTGGATCTTAATCCTCTATAAAATGGGGGGAAAAAGCTTTAGGTATGCAAATATAGTTATATAAAAAACATCAATTTGAAAACACTGTGTAGCCAGTTAAAATATTAAGTTGAACGAAATTTGTGACAAGCAGAGTCCTTCCTTTTCATCTCAGAGCTCCAGGTCACAGCTGGATGACCATGCAATGCATGTTTTTCTTAATTATGTTGCTCTGTCCTAGCTGTTGACATAGCTGTGTTCTACCTAAAATGACTTACTGCCATAGTTACAGGTATTTGGGGAGTTGAAAGTTCTGTTTTCTCTTCATTATTTAGCACAATTTTCTGTGTGTTCAGTAAACAGGAAGAAAAAGGCCATGACGCTTAAGGAAAATGTAGTAGGTGTACAGGTGAGTGAAGAGCAGTTGAGGTGTTTTTCTGATAGTGAACTCAGATTATAGGACGAAATACGAAGACTCCGGGAAAGCAAGTACAAAGCGTCTTTGCACTCCAGAAAATTTTGGTATTGAAGCACATTGAAAGTTCCATTTGTAGCCCATTTCTTAGAGTGCTCATTTTTATTGCTTTTCACAAAACGCTATTAATGTTTCCATAGTTATTTTCTTCCAGTTATTTGCTTTCATCTTCTTCAGTACTGGCTGCTTTCAGTTCACAGTTCCAATGCAAGGTATGCTTCACAGCAAAATATTTTCTTTAACAGTTATGGTCTCTGGAAGTCCAAGCCCTATGTGCAGCAATAAACTGGTCTGCTCTCAGTTTATCTTTAGTATCTCTACTGAATCTACCCAGGGTAGAAGCTCGTTTGTCCCCTGCCAGTTTGGAGAGAACTTCTCTTTCCCACTCTCACATTGGCTAATTCAGACTGACAGATGCCTTTAAAAAGGATTTGGGGAACCGTCTTCTCTTCTGGCAACATTTTTTGCAGAAGTAACAGAGCAGGAGGTTTCACAACAGAATCTCTATTATTTTGTCTCTCTCCAAAACCATTAATTTGAACTGTAGTTTTGAATTGCCTGAAATAGTCTTGCAAGGCAACTTAAAGAATTGCATTTAATGAAATGAGCTCTTGTGTCATGGTAGAGGTGTGCTCTTGACCCTCTGGGTATCTGTGCATTACACACAGGGCAGAGAAATGCTGAACCCCTGATATTTTCTGGTTTGTGTAGCTGCCTATCCAGTTAGCCGAAAATGGCTAGCTAGTTTCAGGCTAGCCAAAACTTTTTTGACTTTCCTTTCTTTGGAGAAATTCTTCCATGGAACATAGGCCACCTTCTGGTCTGTCTTGCTGTTTCCAACAGTGACTGATGCAACTGAGCTTTTCTGCATGGCTGGGTGGTTCCAGTTGCTTTCCAGCCAGCAATGCCATCATGGAATGAGATTTGTTTTCCAGGAAAACTTTGCAATTGGTGAATTCCTTCTGTGAAGTATTCAGCTCTCACTTTAATTTCTTCAGATCATAATGCCCAAGGGACTTATCTTTGCAAGCATCTATAATCCTCCCTCTGCTAATTTATAAGAACAGTTCAAGGTTTTCTTTCTTGAAAATGGCCTCACCCCTTCCCCACACTATCTTTTTATGTTCCTACAGCTTGCTTATAGTCAGGGTGTTGCAGGTTGTCATTCTCAGGAGAAGACAGTGGTGATGAAGGTGGCTGGTGGTTTTTTTGGGGTTTTTTTTTGTTTTGTTTTGTTTATTTTCTGGTGCCATCCTGTTCTTGCATCCTGTAGATACAGAGTAACCAAACAGCAGGAAGCAGTTTCATGGTAACCATGCTCTTTTTCTGTCTCTTTTTGAAGATTATGCAAAAAGAAAGTGTCAGAAAAATTGCAGAGACAGCCCTGTGTAGTGGCTCTGCTGTTCTTCTGGAGTACTCCTTGGGTATTTCTCCTACTTTTAATCTCTCAGTCACATCCTGCAACATAAATCAGTCTTTCACCTCTCCCACCTTCATCAGACCCTTGTAAAACACCCCAGACAGCATTACTGTCCATTTTCCCTGTGACCTCTTCTGGGCCAGTGGTTTTCCATTGTTTCAACTATTTTTTAAAAAAGGGACATCAACTTCATTCATCTGAGAGCAATGTGGGTATCACAACCAGCAGCTTCAGAAGGGTGCTGCGACTCCATTTTTGGCAACACATTGAAACAGAATGGGTTTTAGGGATCCCGATATAACTTGTTCTACTGCCTAGCAAGGCTGAAGTCTTCATTATCATGCACTGAATTTGTTACCTGGATTGCTGAACATGCAACTCATGCAAGCTTTTACTTGTGTAAGTCAGCTACTAGGCTCTTGGAAGCTTCTGCAGAATTATGTTCTAAATCAGTTATATGCTCACAAGATATGATTCCTCATTGCTGCTGGGAAGGAAGAACATGTAGGCACTTTTCCTTGCTTTGAATTATATTTGGTCTCATATTTAATGTTATAGTCTTGTAATCTTTCAGGCAGCGTGCCCATTTTTTTTTTTTTTTTTAAATTTCATTGTTACAGAACACTGTGTAGAGGTTAATTTTCCTGCAGTGGTTTCTAAACTCTAAAATGCCAAAATCACTGCCCACAAGAACTGCCTATTTTATATTGGTCCTCCATCTTTAGTGCTTCTGCTGCTCTGCTCTGGATACACAGACCTCTTTGCAGGGATTAGGGAATCCTTAATGAATGCAGTCTTTTGCTGTATCTCTTTTTTTTTTTTTTTTTTTTAATGGTTTACTTAATTTTCCTGTGCTGCTGGTTTTTTCTGGGGTTTTTTTGGGTTTTTTTGTGGTTTTTTTTGGTTTTTTTTGTGGTTTGTTGTGTTTTGCTTTGTTGGTTTTTATTTTTTTAAATTTAGAATACAAATAAGGAATGTGATGAACCTTCTACCACAGGTTGTGTTGTAGCTACTTTTTTAACCTTCCAAAAGGATCCTCACTCCCTCTACCTCTGAAACTGGAAGCAACCTTGATCTGGCTGCCCCATATGTCACATCACCATCCTCAGACACCTTTTTCTTCTTCCTCCACAGGGATGTTACAAGAATTAGCATACTTACCTCAACTGTTCCTTGGCTTCTGCTCAGATGAATGTCCATCAGATGTTTAGAGCTTATCTGAACGTTGCAAGTCTCAAACACCTGGTATGTCTATAGCTGGTATGCTGGGTTTTCTTAGTGGCTTCCTTTCCTTCTGTTCTTCCTGTCCCATCAAACTCAGAGAAGGAAGCAAGACTAATTTCTAGAGGGTTTATCTGGCAGATTGAGACATGCAGTACAGACTGCTCCAGAGTGAAGGAAAAATGGTTCTCACAGTTTTGAAACAGGTTAAGGGGAATGGTAAACATCAGTATTAACCAACCTGCAGAGCTGCAGTGGCTTGTCTCAGGGTTTTGTAGGGCTGAGAGCTATCTGTTTGAGACTTTGAACCACACTCATAACTCAAAAATCCACTGTTGTGAGCAATGTTTTGTCTATGGTAAATGTTTCTGTAACCCTGATTTTTCACTGCCTTTCACCTTCTGCAGTCATTAGCACTGGTAATAAAAATATGTGCATCTACATCAACACCTTTAAATTACTTTATGCTCTTTATACTTGCTCTGGGATGAATTTAGTCCAGTATGTCTATTATCCTGTAAAGCAAATGTCTGCCTGATATTAGATTACATTATGGTTTGCTGGTTTTCCTTTTCACAAAAAGGAGAGAATTTAGGGGAAGTTACTGTAATTTCATGTCCATTTTTGTCCAGTACAAAAAAGTAGACTGGGACTTAAAACTAGGACTAGTGAACATGGTGCTGAGATCTACAGCTATTAAAGGTATGTAAATGCTTTATTTCCAGTAAAATTAGTGGGTCACAGTCTAAAGCACTCTAATAATATTTAATATTCAGACTTCAGGCATAGGCACACCTTCACTTACTGCTGTTAACCTGTGATTACTGCTTCTTTCCTGGAGGGTTTCACCTCCAGAACTGAGGTGCCAGAACGCACTGACAGAAATGAGCATCAGTGGTCAGGGCTAGTGGTTCAGCCACATGGACAGGAACCCCAGCACGAGGGGGGCCTTAAATGCTTCCAGTTAACTTTGCAAGAGGAGAGAGGTGCCACCGGAAGCTACAGCATGTCACAGAGCAGGACACCATTATGCTGTATAGATACAGGCTGAGAAGAGGGTTTGAAGAGTTATAGTACATCTCATTTTCCATTTGTTTGTCATAGCTTTAAATTATATTGTTACAAAATGCCTTAAATCTGTAAAAGCCAACTTCTTTTCAAGGGAAAGGAGAAGGAACTCTGCAGCCTAAAGTTTGCCCTTTCTCTTATACAAAGTTAATGAAGTCAATGCAAATATATTTTCCA
>NW_010120846.1:18914-20129 GCF_000699245.1 Pterocles gutturalis
ACCCTGTTTTCACATTGTTCCTAGTGCTCTGAGCTTGTTTTCCATCTGCTGCCTGCAGACTCCCCACTTTACTTAGGTCCTGGGTGAGCTTTTTTTCCTTCCATTTTTTTTTTCCCAATTTTTTAAACAATTACACTGAAAGCAATGGTCAAAACTGGAAAGTGAAAGCATGTGCTGGGGGGGTAAAAATGGAAGAAGTGAGCTACAGTCTAGCTGAGAAACTCCAGAATCCCAGGCATCTGGATGACAAAGTAACTAGGGTAAAGAGAAGATGTTAATTGTAATTAAAAAATGTGTTTTCTGGGTTTGAGGGAAGATTTAATATCAGGGGACAACATCCAATTTCCATAATAAGTCCTAAAGGCAGCTGGGAACACATCTCTGAGGAGTAACGTGTGTGTCCCATTTCCCCAGTTATATCAGAGTAAGTGGGGACTAGGTGGGAATGACACCCAACCAATATGTTGGCTTTGACCTGTCCAAGAGTGACACTTCTGAAGCATAAAAACCCCACTTTACAGTCAGTTTTCTTGTTCTTTTGTGAAACATATCATGACTCCTGTGAAAACATTTGAGAACTTTAACTGTTTAGAGTTGCTAAGTGGTATTTCCAGTGCTGGAGAAACAGAGTAGAAGACTCTGAATGTAGTGCACATGGCAAAAAACCAACTCAGCTTTGAATACACAGTGATGGATACTGAAACTAGCTGGTACTGATCAGGAGCTTCAACAGGCAAGCCCATAAAAATGTAAACCCAATAATGAGTAGCCACTTGTAAAGGACTATTCATGCAGTTTTGCAGAAACTGCAAATTGACTGTCCAGGCTCCAAGACTTGTGGTGTCTCAAAACATTCCAGTTGTAGATAAGGAGATGGCGAGGAATGCACCAAAGGCCTTACTCCCCTTACTAACAATGGACTCAATTGTTGAAGCTCTGATAAGGCGAAGCCTCAAAGCCTTCTGATGTCTCAGAGCATTTCCAGTTGTAGATAAGAAGATAATGAAGAATACACCGAAGGCCTTACTCCATGGACTGGCAAACCCCTGCTGAGTAAGGCCACTAAGGAGGGACATCAAACCCCTGCTGAGTCTAACAATGGACTCAGTCTTGCTCTTGCAACAAAGTAGCCAACCCTTGCTGAGTAAGGCCCTGCCTCTGTCTGTTAAAGGTGAATAAACAAAGGGAAGGGGCTTGTGCCCACCACCTGAGGAC
>NW_010120847.1:0-2542 GCF_000699245.1 Pterocles gutturalis
TAGATTATTGGCCACTTTGAGTCTCAATCAAAACCTAAGAACAAATCCTAGGCTAGTAACTGGGGCTGTGCTCCCTCCCAGCTTATCCTGCACCTGCAGACACTGGCACAGCAGAGAAGCTGAAAAGTCCTTGACTGTCCTGGCAGCAACTACGAAGATTGGTGTGTTACAAGCCATCTTAGCACAAATCCAAACCACAGCATCTTAGTAGCTACTATGAAGAAAGTTTGACACAAGGACACATTGCTGGCTTGTGGTGTCCACCAGAACCCCTCAGGTCCTTCTCTGCCAAGCTGCTTTCCAACCAGTTGGGGTGGCCCCCAGCCTGTACTAGTCCCTGGAGCTGTTCCTCCCCAGGACTTTGCACTTCCCTTGTTGAACTTCATGAGGTTCCAGTCAGCCAGATTCTCCTGCCTGTCAAGTCCCTCTGGATGGCAACATGCCCCCCCCCCAGTATATCAGCCCAGTTTTGTATCATCAGGAAACTTGCTGAGGGTACGGTTTGCCCCATCATCCAGATCATGAATGAAGTGTTAAACGCTACTGAACCCAGTACTGACCCCCCCGGGGTGCACCACTAGTTACTGGACTCCAACTAGACTTCGTGTCACTGGTCACCACCCCCAGGGCCAGCCATTAGGACATTTTTCAGTTCACCTCACTGCTCATCTGGCTCATCTATCAACAGCTTGTTGCGCTTATGGGAGACAGCGCTGAAAGCCTCACTCTGAAGTCTAGGTAGAAAATATCCACTGCTCTCCCCTCATCCACCATGCTAACCACCTCATTGTGGAAGGCTATCAGGTTGGTTTTGAAAGTGATGTGACTGTGCAGATGAATTTATTACTATGTTTTCAAGGGATGGTGTCATTTTACTCTTTCTATATATGTAGTGAGTGCATGTTTTTGTTTCTCTTTAGGAATTTTGTGAATACTTTTATTCAGTTTAAGAAGCCTATCATTGTAGCAGTAAATGGCCCAGCCATTGGACTTGGAGCATCTATATTGCCTCTATGTGATGTGGTTTGGGCTAACGAGAAGGCTTGGTTTCAGACACCGTACACTACTTTTGGACAAAGTCCAGATGGATGTTCATCCCTTACATTCCCCCGGATAATGGGCCTGGCTTCTGTAAGTAGCTTGCAGGGTAGGAGCTGACAGCTTCACATTGCAGTTGTGATAATTTATCCAGAATTATTTCAAGACTTTTTGCCTTTGCTGTGTTGTCTTTTTTATTTTTTTCTCTCTCTCATGAAAACTTTTCATGAGAAACCAGTATTTACAGCTTCCCTGCTCCATGCTGTTACAATATAGTCTGTGCTTGCATGCACAAAACAGCAAGCAGGCAGGAGACCTGATCCCATGTCATGGGCACCCTTAACCCTGATAGTGGCAGAAGGGGGGAAGGTGCATACCAGGGCACGCCTTCCCTGCTGATGCCTTGTGAGGACCAGCCACCAGTGGCTTGCGTTTGGCACAGCATCAGAGTGTAGCACAGAACGGGGTGGTCTGCACTTAGTGTCATTACACAGCAGAGCCCTGTGTCACCAGCTATTAGTGTGTTATGCAGGAAATAGTCCAAATCACCTTTGTGAAGGATTCTTTTTTTTTTTTTTTTTTCTTCAGCCTTGCACTCTATTTACAGTATTGCTGGACTGGAAAACAAATATGGTAATGCTTTGCATTGTTGCTGAAAACACAAGCCACATGTTGTTTAGTATCACTTTTCTTGCTTTCCAATTAGATGAAAGAATCAAATGTAACAAAAAGCTATAAAAAAATCTCTTACCTACATTATTTTCATGTTGCTTGCTATTCTTATGCTGTGTTCTTTGAAAAATGTTACTTACGTCCCATTCCAATTTGAAGTTGAATAGTAACAGTATGAAACAAAGAGCTACACCTGTTTTTCCTAAATTACTATTTATTAGAAAAGACAATTTTTCCCTGTAGGTATTTATTGATTCAAAAAATATATATTTTGATATATTAAAAGCATCAGTTTTGAGCAGATCTAGTGACTAATTGTGTGATGTCTGGATTTAATTATTAGAAGAGAACAGAAAAGGTAACTGAAATAGATTAACAGTTATGAGTATCTTTAGTATCTTAGCATGTTTCAAACTACTGATTGTTCCTTTTCCTTTTTATTTGGCCATCCATCCATCCATTCATCCATTCCACCCATCCTCGTCCTTTAGAGACTTGTGGTTGTTACTTTTTGTTTCTTTAGAAGTTGCACAATAAACACAAGAAGCTCTTCCCTAGTATACTCTTTCATGTGTGTTTGTGAATGCTCTTGTTTTTAAATATAAAGATTAAAAGTGAAAGCTTCCAGTGATAACAATTCCATAATATTCAGTGCAAATGGGAAGAAAAAAAAAAGTGCACTCTTCTCAAACTGTACTCAACTCTCGGCAGTACAGCGATGTTAATGCTGTATGGGACAAAAGTTCAACTTCAATCAGCAGATTTCATTAAATGTATTCAGATTTCATACTGAAAATTGTGATAAAGTAGCATACTTTCTATCTATAAAAGG
>NW_010120847.1:2573-41255 GCF_000699245.1 Pterocles gutturalis
AAGAGAAATCAGCAGAAAGAAGAGATGGCATGAGTGAGATGAGAAACATTCAGGGGGGGAAATTTAAAAATCAGACAAAAGAAAGAGTTAAAGCCTCTGTATGCTTCACAAAAATTGCTACAAATGTATTAATTCAGCAATATTAGTCCCACCCTTAACACTCCTAAATCAGCTTCAGTACATTCTTTGTATCCTCAGCAGTTATGTAAAAATCTTTAGACGCAAGATGTTGGAAATATCTTCCCTACCAGGTCAGGCTTGGCTGGTGAGGAGGTCTGTCATGAAGAGTTTTATTTTTTTAACAGAATGTGTTCAACAGAGGTCATTGTTACAGGAAAGCTGAAGCCCAGACCTTAAGATTCAAAACTGATACTGTATTGGGAATGCCAAGAATTTTAGAAAGATTCTTAAACCTGGCTTTGGAGTTTTGAAAATAATCTATAATAGAGATTAAGGTGGCATCTGTTTGGAGAGATAACATTATTGTGTGTCTGCTGTGGAGAGCACGGTCTGGTTTTCTGGTCCTGGATATAAAGCACAGGAGTTGCATGATCAGGCTTCACACAGGCTGGTTTCCCTGTCAGTCTCCAGGACACTTATGCTTTTCTGTCAGTCAGGGGGATTCACATTTCCCTAGTGCCTGTAGTCCCCATCAGAGCCAGGGGCTGGGGCATTACAGAGACCAGCTGCCTCCTGACCACAGTGCAAGAGAGCTGAGAGTGTGGCAGCGAGCGCCTGGGGCTTGTACGGAAGGTCCCCTGTGAGCCTCAACACACTCGCTGTAAAAGAAAGACTAGAGGAGGTCCCAGTGAAGTTCCTCTGCGGAAGGAGACAGACTGAGTAGAAAGTGAAGGCTGTTAATGAGAATCTTGTATTAATGAAATATTTTTATCATCTTCATTTCTATTGCTGAATTGTGTGTCTTGGAAAGTAACCACCAAGTGTTACTATGCAGATAAAAGGCATGAGTATACGATTAAAACTTCTTTAGTAGTGGGTCTCTGACATATGTTGTGTATACATCAAAAGTGAAGATGCCAGAGCAAAACATTTCCTTCAAAACCTGTCAACTGAAACAGTAATGGGAGCGCTCATTGCATGTGAGCTTTTCTGCTAATGCTGTGTTACAGCTGGCAGAAAGAAGATAACTGTATCATTATTTTTCCAAGGTCAGGAGAACTCAGCAGTTGCTACTGAGTTTTAGAAAAAAATTTACTAAGGTTTTCTAGCATTTGTTTTTATCCTTGTTTTCAAAGATGCATGTAAAGAATGTGCAGGCCTGACCAGCTGATATAAATTTCTGACTTTCCTAACTCCCTGTTAGTTTGACTTCATGTTTTGATCCTTGATATAAATGTTAAGTATCTTCTAAAATTATTTTGGAAGAATTTTCTTTTTCCATATTTTCTTAGGAAAATGATTCCTGTTTTTAGACAAACTTGTGTATATCACTGACTTTTGGCTAGTGTTTCAGGTTAGTATCCTTCATATATAGTCTGGAAAATTAGAAGGCAGTGTTGGGATAGTTAATGAACCTTGTATATTTGATTTTGCTTTTAGGGGTATATAACTTGTATATTTAGTTTGAGGCTTGTTTTTTTCAACTAATATGTGAATCACAACTTTCCATTTTAACTTCTGAGAGATGTGCTGGTGATAAATTTTGTGTAAAAGTTCCCAGGAAACATGCTTAGTTTTTTTTTTATGTGCCTAATGTCCTGGGAGTCAGCAACCAAATTGCCAGTAGAACCCAGACTTTGTATTTTATTACAAAGGGGCAAGTAATGGACGTCTCTGTTTTCACATTTCTTTGTGTGTAAAATGGCAATACTAGGAACATTACCTACAGTAACTAAGTAACCTGAAATCCTTAACTGAAAGTTGCTGTAATAATTACCAAAATTTCCAGTACTAGAAAACATTAAAGAACTCAGAATTTTCTCTTCAGAACTGCTACACATGTCAGGTTTGGGTTTTTTGTAACAGCCTTATTTCCCATATTCTAAGAGTCAAGTGATGGCTTTGACATATTTTCAATGTAAATTAGTCATTAAGAAACTGTAAAACTGATATTTTTTTGAGGTTGACAATTACCCAGACTTTTTAAGAAACTTCACTAAAGGTAGAATGAAAGTATAAGCATAAATGGTTGTAGGATGAAGTTTTAATGGGGAAGATGATAAATAGTGAAGTGTATGGTAATTACAAATCAAAAAAGATTTACAGAACTAGAGATAACCTTTTTTCATAGAATGTAGTACTCTGTACCTTTAAACTATGTACAAGATCTTTTAAATACTGGGGTATTTTTTTTTAATAAGACTCCTAAAGCAGCTTTTGAAAGGATTTAGTTCAATATTGAACTCAATAAAAGGGGAATGCTTATTTTTTATGAATTTGATCAGAAATTGGAATATATCCTGGCCAGTTCCATGGGTTTTGGAGATCAAATTCTAAGATAATCCAGCTATTTTAAATGTTTCATCATAAATTAAATACTGCTGAAGACTTTTGAGAAATGCTGAAAATAAACCATATATTTAGATTTAAAACATTTTTAGTAATAAAAGACATTTTAGTAGCAAAATATTTAACTGCTCTTTTCTAGCAAGACTGGCAGTCCCCAGCTCTACTATTAAAACTGGGTTAGCTTTACAATTTACAGATAATGTAGATTTTTAGCAAAGATTTGATTGCTGCAATTAACATTATAATAAAGGACAAGCTGATGTACTCATTGCTGTTTTACAGATCTGCCAGGCATTATAACCTATTACCACATTTACAGTTAATCGAGTCAGCAATACTGCAAGAAAGCTAGAGCTAATCAACACTCATGAACAGGAAATGCTAAAAGATATTTTAATGTTTAACCCTTAATCATAGACCTCCATATTTTTGTAACTACGGACATAGTATAGTCAACAACACCGATCAGCTATCCGTAGGCAAGTCTTTTTCTTTATTAATTAAAAGTTGGAAGAGCTGTAATAAAACTATTTCAAATAGTACAGGCATTTTCCTTATTTTTTTGAACATTTTTCCTTTAATAAGTTTTGTCTCATTACATTTCATACCAGAAGTAACTTTTTATCCCTTCAGGCCAATGAAATGTTGTTCAGTGGAAGGAAGTTGACTGCGCAGGAAGCTTGTGCCAAAGGACTCGTCTCTCAAGTGTTTTGGCCGGGAACATTCACACAAGAAGTAATGGTTCGAATTAAGGAACTTGTCATGTGTAATTCAGTTGTAAGTTTCTTTCATTTTCTTACAATTTTATTATTAAATTAATAAGAATTAATCTAAATATTATTAGACTACATCATTATGTCCTTCTAAAAAAGGACCATCTTCATGAAACAAAGACCGCATTTTAGTGTAGCAGTGTCTTTTAACACATTCTTATGTACATCTTTGTTTCTGGGGGTTTGAGGATTTTTGAAGTTTGTATCTGACTCTTCTTTATCATATGTACATTGTGGTTGAGAACATTAAAACCGCATTTACTGCCTTACAATATATTTTGGTTTTAACATAGTTGCATAAGGCAGTCCAGCTTATTCTAATTAACAGTGTAAACAGTTGCCCTAATAACTGCACAGAAACACAGAAATCGTAAGTTGTCATTTAATGTCTTGAATTGTAATTTAAATTACCAAGGAAATAAATGCAGCCCTATGTTGAACTTAGTTTTATGAGTAACACCTAGTGTATTCATGCACTACTGGCAGTTGCACAATATAGCTAGAACTGCCAATATTTGATGCTTTCTTATGAGAAGAGATGCAGTACAAATTAACTGTTCTGTGCATTAGAAATTTTGGATTTTGAAACAGATTAATAGTTTTCTAAACAGAAAAGAAAACAATTTTCCGTCTATTTTACATGCTCAGGAGATTCAAGATCTGCCTGGTTATTAGAGCAGTTCTGGAAAATAGTGTTATGATTAGCCTTCACCAAAATGGAGCTGGAGATACGTCTAGTTATCAGTATAAAATTTTAGATGTATATTCATAGTTATGATTTGATGATTTTCATTATTTCCCCATTTTTGTGCACTTGTAAATTGTGCTGGTATAAGGTAAAGGAAATCTTTTGTGACGCTGCAAGAAAAGACTCTGGGAAACATTTCTTAGGGTCATAGTAAGTCTGTGAATTGATAAGCTTAAGTTCATAATCAGCTCCAGGATTCATCCATATGAACTTGTAAGCACATATCACTCAGTTCTCATGTAATACTAACCCAACTCCCTTTTCTTTTGGCCTAGGTACTTGAAGAATCCAAAGCTTTAGTACGCAATATCATGAAGGTGGACTTGGAACAAGCTAATGAAAAGGAGTGTGAAGTTTTGAAGAAAATCTGGGGCTCAGCACAAGGGATGGACTCAATGTTAAAATATCTGCAGAAGAAAATTGATGAGTTCTGATGAGATGCCCATTGACACTGGAATTGTATTTCTTGGACATGAGGGCAAAAAAAAAAAAGCCCACTTAAAAAATCCTATGTAAACTCAGCCCTTGCTCAGCTTGGGAACAGGAGTGGAACCTGCCCCTACCCCCCCTTTTATTGTCAAGGGGTTTAAAAGTACTGTATCACTTAAATTTGAACAAAACCCTTTCTCCCTGATTGTTACATATAGATATATATATACACACAAGTGTATGTGTGTGCATATGTATGTCTTTTATATATATAAATATATATAAATGTGTGTGCAAGTGTATATGTAGACACATACACACAAGCTAAAAAAAAAATGATAGAGTGCACTACCAAACATCTCTTTAAAGGCTCTAGTTTTTGTTATCTTTGGCTAGTACTGTATCAAATAGAGAATGGATTAAAAAGTGAATGGTGTTGCATTATTTTCTGTGTGGCAGGGAAGTCTGGAATAATGCTTTTCTTTCTTGTTAGAATACAGAATTGAAACGGGTATTAGCCAGCCCTTACTTTCACTACCCAACGAGTCAGTTAAGATACAAGGCATTGTCTCAGAAGAAGGTTGAAATACCTCAAGGAACATTCTAAAACTTTGGGGAATTAAACCCTATTAAGATTAAAACACAGATCCCCAAAAAGAGAGTGTGCTCAGGATTAATGCTAAAGAAAACACTCTGTCCTTTTTGGGGGGAGGTATAGAGGGAGGGGAGGAAGGGAGCAGGAATATCTTTAATTATTACCCAGATGGCATGAAGAAACCACTGTCTCTTGGGGAAGGGAAATGAGGGAAAAGGAAGGGGGAAGGAAAACAAAACAACAAAAAAACACAACAAAAAAAGCTTGTTTTGCAGTATTAGTGAATCACTGAATATCTTATGTATGAATATCCTAAGTTATAAGTTAGTTTTAGTGGGTTTTTAAATAGTCTCTCTGGGTTTGTTGTTCTGGTTTGTTTTTTTTAAATAACTACATAAGTGCTTCTGTTGCTGGGTGAGAATATTACTTTATATACAGTTTGGGTTTTGGTTCTTTTTTCCTTATTTGCTGGTTTAATTGATGTACTACACCAAAAAAGCATTTTATGTCCATAAATTTTAGGTTCACTTAGAATATATTATTTAATAAGTTAAAATTCTTTTGGCACACTATTAAGTAAAAAAAAAATCCTTTAAAAAAAACTACCTTATATTAGATGTTTAATGTTCTTTGTCTATGCTTTTTTTATTATTTTAAATATACACTATATACAGTATGGTGTAAAAGAGTGCCCTGTGTAAATAGACCTATTTTGCATTCCTTTCAGGAGTGGTTATTGATTCCTGACTGCAGATATCTATTATTACTTGGGTATCTGTGTTTGCAATCTTATTGAATGTATTATGAAGAATGAAAAAAAAAAATTCAAACCTTATTTTTGTACAGTTTTGAAGTTTTTACTTGGAACTGACCCACCTCCCCTTCCCAGTGGAGAGCTGTACAGTGTGTAAATCTGCCTTTACCTTGGATTGGTACAGTATTTTTGCATCTGTGGGACCTACTTTTTTGTTCTAGTAGTTTGAACTATATATAAACTGTACAATCTGTAAAGTTTTTATAGAATAAATATTCAGCTGTGAAAACTGGTTAAATAAAACTAATATTTCTTAACACATTTTAAATGTGGTTCTCTCATAGAGTTGTCTTTTTCAAAGACATTTCAATTCTGATTTTAAAGTAAGAGCTGCTGAAACAAATCTTGCAAATGAAAGACTTCAATGTGTATATTTTATTTTGTTAAAAATTAATTTCTTTGAAATGACAAGTTGAAAATTAATTTGTTGTTGCAAACTACAAAGAAGTTTTTCTCTTAGAGGACACAGATGGGGGAAGAAGACACAGAGGAAGTCATTCTACTCTTAATTATTTCATTACAGTTCTAAAAGAGTATTCACTAAATGTTTCTGTGAAATCTCTTTAAAATGGGTCATTTTGCCTGCAATGCCATTGTAGGCAAAAGTTAGAATTCCTTAGCTGAATTTTATTTTATAAAAAGGGAGAAGGAAAGATACCTTACCTACATCTCTGATGTGAAACCTTTTGGAGTCCAACCCAAATTTATATGAAGATCCCTTTTCTGGCATCTGTAAGAGCATTTAGGCATAGATTGAATCTATTTCAGCTGGAGGATTATTTATGCTTTCCTTAAATATCAGAGAATTCTACTGTAATGGAGGACTGGATGTAGAAATATTTAAGAAGAATTAAATCAGTTGAAGGTGCAGGCAATTCAAATGGAAAATAGTTCTACTTGCTTTATTTTTGTTTTATTATCAGTCAGGCTATTATGCTTCCTACAATTTGCATATTAAGATGTGACTAAGTTGGTGACCATGTAAATTTCTGTCCTTGACTAGAAAAAGTCCTTAGTTCAGACCAATTCATATATACTGTCAGCGTCACTGTGCGATTGCCCGACCTATATACTAAAAGCAGTAACTAACTTTTTACACTATTAAAAAGTTATGCTCTCATTGATAAACAATATACACATTTTCTCTATATACTGGCCTACAAGCAGACTTTCTTTAGGAAAAACACCGTCCAGTTCTTTGCAGTATTAGTCAGTAAATGTCCTTTGTGTGTGAAAGTTACACATCAGTCTAGCTTAGTCTTTCCAAAGCCCTAACAGAACAAAAGACAGAACAATTAAAGACTTATCTCAAGCTTATTGCTTGCTATTATATAAAAAAAAGTGACCCAAGACCTTTTAAATTGAGTGTTTTCAAGGCTTTTTATATAGGTCTTTGTCTATTGGAAGTGGCAACTGGAATGCATTGAGGCCACGGAGTACACTTTCCCCCCAAAGCTCCATCACAGTCAAGTTTATTTTTGGAAGTAAATAAGAGACCTTTCCTCCTGGTCAGAAAACAGTACCAGAGAGCAAGGGGTTGAATGCACTTGAACTGTTTGAAAGCCACCTCTGTGCACTTAACCAGACCTTCTGCTGCTGTGCTAGTTTGAACAAAAATGAAAGCAGAGCAAGGCTTTAGCTGCTCCAGGTAAGCTAACCTACAACAAAAGGTATTTGGGGTAATCTGAAGATCTGAACTCACCTATAGGTGTTTTCCTTGTTCAGACTTCCAAATTTGCATTAATCCAGGACTTGAAACAAGTTTCCTTCAGTGAGTCCTGCCCTGGATTGCTGACATTGCTAAAATACACACCTCTGTGCTTCAGAAGCTGCACCGTTAACATTCTGTAAACAAGGTTCAAGGGAATTAAATAATCTTTTTAGGCGAGATTCATTTCTTAAAGTCAGGCACACTTGAATAGAAAAAAAAAAAAACAACACATAATGCTGAGCTATAAAATCCTTAACTTGACACTGATATATTTCATACTTTACCCGAACAGTGAATAAAATAGGACTGCAACCATCCAGAGAATGAGGCAGCAAACAAAACATTTCTGGCCAAGTGAACAGGGGAGACTTTCTTCAATAAATGGAGCCCATAGTCTAGCTAGGTTTGTTGGTGGAAGTGGAGGCACTTCACATTCATCTGGAACATGACAAGTATGCTTCTGAAGGGAGTAGGAGGGGGGAGACACCTCAACTCAATTCCAGTTTGCCATATGATTTTCCATCCTAAGTAACTGCCAGCAGCTGTCAACACACAGGCTGTCTTACAGAGCTGTGGCAGAGGCTGAGTTGGCAACCTTAAGTTATGCAGCATGGGAGCTCAGTTATACTGAAGATGGCACACCGGTGAATTTTCCTTTCCAAGGGAAGAAGTATCAGGAGCAGAGCCTGTGTATAGCACAAGATCACCGTGGTCCTGTTCGGTACAGCCAGTCAGATTTCTCTACAGAATACTTCAGTTGCAAGTCTCTGCCTTTTTTTCCCTTATTCGTGAGGGACATGACTGGCAGATTAAGACATGCAGCAGACTTACAAAAACCAAATATAATTACCTCATGAGGTACTTGCAGGGTGAAGAGAGGCTTGATGTCCAAAGATTTTGAAGTGCAATACAAAATGAGAAGATGGTGATGGAGTTCTTTTGGTTCTCCTCATCCCTCCTGCACATGGAAAAAATACAACAAATAAGGGGAATTAGAAACCACCAAGAAAGAGCAGGTAAGAAGTCAGAAGAGCTGCAAGAGGAAATAAGGACGAAAAACTGCCATTCCTTTAAGTCCTCATTCTTTTCACTCTCCTTGCTGGAATAGATACAATTGACAAGAACACCGGGTGAATATATACCTGTTCCATACAGCAGCATGGAGAATGCTACCAGTAAGTACTAAAATGCCTAAACTCATGCAGGCCCCAATCCTCATGGGGGACTTCAACCCCCCGATATCTCCTGGAGGGACAACACAGAGAAGACAAGGCTCAGGGGGATCTCATCAATGCACATAAATATGTGGAGGGAGGGCACAAAGAGGACAGAGCCAGCCTCTCTTCAGTGGTGCCCAGAGACAGGACCAGAGGCAATGGCACAAACAGAAACACAGGAGCTTCCCTGTGAACATCAGGAAACACGTTATTACTGCAAGGGTGACCAAGCACTGGCGGAGGTTGCCCAGGGAGGCTGTAGAGTCTCCATTCTTGGAGAGACTCAAAAAACTTATGAACACAGTCCTGAGCAACGAGCTCTAGGTGACCCTGCTTGAGGGGAGTACAGGGGAGACCAGATGACCTCCAGAGGTCCTTTCCAACCTCTGCCATTCTATCAAAAAAACCACTTGCATTAATTTTCGAAACTATACAGTTATCACCCCGCAAACAACATCTATAGCTAGAACTGCAGGCTCCTCAGGCTCTGCAACACTGCGTGTTTTAGTCTTTGAGAACCCACCACCTTGTGCTGCATGATACCACATCACCCAGAACAGAGGGAAGTACAGATCAGCTCCTGTGTTTCAGATAAGACAGGGATCATCCTTTACTTTGTCTGTTAAAAGGCATAAAGTTATTCGTTTCTTCAAGGATAAACAGGATCGCAGTACTTAAACAAAACAAATACATGCCTTTTACACTTCCTGAAACATTGCTTTGGCCTCAGCAGCTCCTTAAAATTTTGCATTTTTTCCAAGATCTGCCTCAATCAATCAAGCTGAAGAATAATTCAGCCAGTGGTAGTCATACTGAAATGTAACCATTTCAACACGGTGAGAAGCCAACTCATAACACTTTCATAAACCAGTATTTCTTGGATGCTGCTTTCCAAGACCATTCATTATAACCCTTTACTTCCCTCTCCAGCAAAATGCTCCAATTGCTAGACAAAACCTAAAATATAAACAATCTTCAAAGTCCTGCTTGCCTTCCCTGCCTCCTCCTTATTAATTAGTTTTCACTAAATTCACTACACCATCTGTCTCAGCAGGTAAAGGCACTCCCTGAGGCCACTCTCAAAGTCACCCCAGTCGTGTGCTGGGCAAACTGGCTGCTGCCAGTAGCAACTTTTGTGAAATGCAGATGCTGCTCCTCACACATAGAATGTTTTTTGCATTCACTGAGCTTGTCAGGTTGGACTGGGACCTTTAGTCAAACAGCATTATTAAAAAACCAAAACAAACCTAAAAACACCTGCTAAACCAGGAGCAACTGAGACACACACATCTACAGAAATCAGGCTTGCACTACATGAAGTAAAAAAAAAAACCAAAAAAACCCAAAAAAACCCATTGTTTTCTCTTTATGTTCAAATGTCAAAAGACAGATACATCCCCATATTCCTTCCCTTTCTTCACCCACCCCCTCACCTCCACAGACTTTATGCTCAGAAAGAGTGGTAAGGACTGAAGATGGAAATGTAATAAATGCTGAATTTATATGCTGGAAGAATTATTTGTGGATGCTAAGTAACAGTTAACAGAATTAAAACAACACAAAGCTAGGGAGTTCTTAAACTGGATGACCCCTTGAATCAAGGGGATCAAAATAAGAAAGCAAAGGGAAGTCCCCCAGTCCATCCACTAGAAGTTTTTCTGCTTGCTTCTGGGTAGGCTTCTCAAGACCAATCATGCCAAAATAAGAGTCTGCAAACTTAACTTTGTGATCTCAAGAGCTGGGCTGTAACATCCACAGAAGCATTTGTGAAGCCAGCATTATATTGTGTCTACGAATAATTGAAGTCACGCTTTCATTTTTCATGTTTCTGAAGGAATTACATGTTCCTTCACGCTGACAGAAAATTGTATTCCAGATAGAGATTAAACAAGCATGTGCATCCAAAGGAAGGGAGAGAAAAAAAGTCAGGTCCTGACATCAATTTCCTTGAAGCAAAATAAACCACAACAGCCAGTCTGATGATGAAACCAGTGGCAAGCAACAACTCCACAATCTTTTGGACAGTTTGGACAATCTATTTCAGCTCATGAGAGCAGATTTATTTTCCCCTGGAATCATAAGCATCCGAAATTATTTATAGTAGTCTGGAGGCAGCAGAATTATTTCTCATTCCTTCAACAGAAGATCTTTGCAAATTGTTAGTCCTAATGATATAGAACAGGAGATTTGGAGATCCTATGTAACCCAGCTCTGAAGTAGAATAAACACTTAAAAAATAATTGAGATCCCTTGTGCTTCTGAAAGGTCTCGGCACAAGAAGACAGGCTTTTGCACTTTATCCTTAAAAAGATTCACCCCCAAGGTCTACAGTTCAGGTTCCCCTACAAAGGTTCCCCTTCCACTACCAACCATCCAGATGAGGGAGGCACTAGTTGTTCCACATTCATTCAATTCTTGTGTGTTCTGATACAGATTTAGAGATTCTGGCTCAGCAAATAGATTTTTCACAGACATCAAATGGTTTAAACATAACTGGTTGAAAATTTATTTTTTTTATGAAAAAAACCCATGGTAAGTGCACAAGAATGCTATTAATGAGATATCTTAAAACCTGAAAATATGTCAAGAGTTTCTGTAAATGTCTGGTTAGCCTATATAAAAATGCCACTCAGTTCTCTCACCACTCTTCCTAAGAGCAGAATAGGTCCACCCAGTGCTCATGTGGTTAGTCAATTCTTTGGGAGCAAAACTCACTGAACAAGAGATGTGGCATATCTGCCTCTAGACAATTCTTGACACAGAGGCATTAAAACTGCAATTTTGCCAATGAACTGGTTATCACTGATTCTCAGCACTGCACTTAAGATCTCTCTTCTTCAATTCCCCCTCTGGTAAATTGGTTTTGATTATGTTTGAACTTTCAAAACCAAATGAACAAGTAATACAGCAATCTGTAACACTAATATATATAATAATTAAACAAATAAGCCATATAAAAATTGTCCAGAACGTCCTGAGACAGGTTGGTTGGCTGAAAATAAATGCAGTTTTGCCAATGTCTAGAAAAAGACATGCACAGAATCCCTGAGTTCACATTCAGATACTTCAGACATCTTCAGCAGAGTTTTATACCCCGAGAAGCTTGTTTGAACCCAGGAAATTCCCTGATGGAAAATTTCTGGCCAACAATCCACAATAACCTGACATGCCATCGTTATTTCCCCATCTCTGACATTCCTGGTGCTCCTCTAAGTTCATACAGATGAGGAGCAACTGTAACCAAAGCAGAGCTCCCACACTAATAGCGAGGACCCGTGCACGGCATGTTCCCCCGAAACGTGTTATCGCTGCAGACAGCAGTACAAGGCACAAGGAAGATAAGTGCTGGATTTTCTTTTTTTTTTTCAGACAACCACCTCATCACAAACTGAAACTACTCGCACAGGCAAAGGAGAATCAGAGCATCCCACCCAGAACTTACACGAGATGCACGAAAGAGAGGCACAGCTCCTCCGCAAGGATGACAGCCCAGATGAAGGATCTTCTACATCTGTTTTTCCTATTGCGCACAACAGGGGCTCTGTTTGAAGAGCCGTGCAAAGGCACCCATGCGCCGTGCCTGGACTGCTGCCATACTTGACTCTGCAAATCACTGATGGTTAAGCAGCAGAGTACAACGTCGCTAAAATTACAGACGTGCCCAGTTTCTCCAGTAGACCAATACGCTATCGCTGCCTCGCAGGCTTTCTCAGGAAGAAAGCTGTGATCCCAGTTCACACCAGGAACGTGAAACCGCACCTTCCAGCATGCTTTCTCTGATAACTAATGCCATCCACATCTACGTCCAGCCAAAGCAGCAGACTGGGAAGAGTTGGAATGGAGTTATCGAGGGGCCTGACAGAAGCAGGGGCTTATTCCTCCTGGAGACTGTGAGGCCAGAGGCAACTGCACCGTGAATACTGCACTACCCAAGGGCCTTCAAACCATGGGTACCTCGCAGTACTTGCAGTCCAAAAGCTGCTGGGTGGCCAGCACCTGGTGCCAGTTCTTTATTTTCAGTTGTGGAGGGGCATCAAAATGCTTCAAAAGCATTCACCGACCAACCACTTGGCAACTGCCACAGAAATGGCATGGTCAGAAATGAGGAATGATGCAAATGCCAAAGCCTCGCAGCCTTCAAGTTAGATGTTTATTTAGAAATTCTATGTTAAACCACAAAATTAAAAACCCCCGAACACTGTGGGTCCCCAAGCAGCAAGAGCTGGATTTGTGGGTTGGGGCCAGCAGGGATTTGATCCTAAAGAGTGACACACTTGCTTGTTGCTGCCTCTGGAAGGACTACATTTGTCAGAGAGCCCCTGTGGCTTCATGTCTCTATGGGAACCCCTAAGGGCAAAATTAGGGTCTCCTCAGAACTGACAGGAAAATTTAACACTTCCCCGAAGAAGAAAAGCAGCAAGGCAGAAGAAATCCAAGGGAAAAAGTGGAACTGTTCCTAACAATCATGATAATTGCAGTTTTGTAAATTAAGCTGGCTAGGTGCCCAGAATGGGTAAACAACCCCAAACCAGTTTGGTATGCTGAAAAGCATACTACGGTTTGCACAGCCTTGGAGCAAAGCAAAATGACCTCCAACTTTTCAAAAATCTTAGCTACAGATTTCCCCCCATCCCTACTTCTTTATTTGTGTAAATTAATAAACCTGTGCTCTAAGATAGTGGTGAAGTTTCATATTTCTGACAGTAACCATGAGGTCAGTAAAAGCAAATAGGAAATAAAACTTCCTTAGACCTAAGTTTTTAAAAGCCCTTATTTAAAACATATTTATGATACATAAACACCTGACTGCATGCAGACAATGCATAATGTGCAGTCTTCACATGTATATTCTGCATGGACAACTTACCCAATAAGTTTACAAGGTTTTGCTCATCCTAAGAGTTTTAACAAGATTTTTTCTGTAATTTTTTTTAATATGTTTTACTAATAAGTCACTCAATTACCTACCAGGACAACTTAACTGAATTTTATCCCCATCACACTGACCCAACATTGTTCCAGCAGAATTTCCGAATTCAACACTTGTGAAGATCAGAAGTGTTCACAAAACTGCAAAACAGGCCCTGCTGGCACAGCTTCAGGAGCACCACTTGAAAATTCCTGGTCCAAGGCTACAAACGATGGGGAAACTTTCACAAGCAATTCTGAGAACTCTGGAGGTATTAGGCATCCTTCTTGAAGTCCTCTGTTGTAAACAAGAAAGCTATTTTTTCTAAACAGAAGATGGAACAGTACAATGTTCTTGCACTGTTATTTCATCTGCACAGGCTTTTCCTGCCTAGAAAGAGTTAATCTGAAGAGCAGTTTTCTTTCTTTAGCAGGAACTATGCATCCCCTGATCAAATTGTACGGAAATATAAAATTATAAAAAAATCGTGTCCCTCAGGTTTACTCAAGGAAGGGGCAGGAGCCACATGAAACCGGAGCCCCTCAAAGGCTGTGTGCTATAGCCCTCCCCGCCTTTCGGATCAGCACTGTATCCATCTACATATTTAACACCTTCCACCCCTCTCTGCTGTGTTGCCTTTATGCAAAAGCAACCTTGAAGAAGAACTTTACTGACACTCAGAATAGCTTTTCACAAGGACAGGTAAAAACACTCATGATCTGAAAAGTTCAGCAATACCTGTAAAAGGGACACAGGGGTGCTGGAAGAAGGCTGGCACCCTTCTAGTTTGACCTACCTGGAGCTGCTACTATACAGCGTTAAGACCCTGAATGCCCCAGGATCTTTAATCTCCCATTCACACATACATGAATTAGGCTATGAGCATTGTTGGCTATTATCTGCCCAAAATTATATTTACTAATTTTAATAAATTTATCTTTCTTAATTGTCTTTTTGTATCACGAGAGAACAAGTAGTCCCTTGAGATCAATTTCTGTTTCTCTTTGGGCCTTTTTAGTTTCCTGATTTCTCAACCCTTGATGCCAGTTCCCCACATAATCAGAATCATATAAAAATCACAATTTTATCTAACCTGCATATTTTCTAATAAAAAGAAAGCCTGTTTCTCTCCTAGCATTACATCAGTATTCCTCTTCAACTATAGAGCCACATCCAGTTCATACCAGAGTACAAAAATGACTGGAGCCATCTTTTGGTTGCCTTCATTCAAACCCTTTAGTTTATTTTACTGTTATCCATCTTTCCCATAAATCCAGCTTGATGCCCATTAACACAATGCGCAGCACGCCAGCTCAAGACTCGCTGTTAGTGCTGCTCGTGACACTTCTCTCTTCCCTGCCTCCTACCATCTCAGTGCTTTATTTATTCTTCTGACTTGTGCCAAACACTGAAGTCATAGTCTGAGATTTCAGTTTACTCACATCCCTAGTTCTTATTCTATAGCAGACTCTGTCCTTTCCTCATAAACTTTATCAGGTTTGAATAACTTGGTCTTTTTCGTACTTGCCATGTATTTACATAATGGACAACTGTAGTTTATTTTCCTTTTCCCCCCCTCTCACTAAAACCTGGCAGCTCACAATGCTCTGTCCTTGTGCATTTGCAGATCATCTGGGAAAATGTGGACTTCACAGTGACACAGAGGTTAAGAAATATGAAGCTTATTTTGGCTCTGTTGTGATTCTGACTCCTAGCAGCCAAGTTGCCTCTTTCAAAATGTCATTTTTCAACAAAACCCACAGGCTTTAAGACTTAAATTCATCCCAAAACTACATGCAGATGAGCAGGCTCCAGCCAGCTCTCACTTGCCATGAAGCCAACAGGCTAATAGGGCTCCATCTTTGCTTTCAAAAACCTCATGACAGGCTAACTAATTTAATAGTCCAGACTTTGTTTGGCTTCAGTTCCCTTCCCAGAAAGATTCCCCTAGCTCATTCCAATATCTTGCAACTGGTTTTCACTACCTCAAACCATTACTGTTCTTGACAGTCTGTCTTAGGATTTTCCATGTACCAATTTTTCTATCACCAAGGCAAGCCAGATGCTATTGGGAGAGAGGAAGAAAAAATAAGGAGCGACAGCTCCCTTTGGTAATTCCCCAATACCTCCAAAATCTGGTAAATGGGACATTATTCTGCTGGCAATCCCTCAGAACAGCTACAGGGACACAATTCAACAGGCTATGTGTCTGACCACAGTACAACAGGGCAAGGACAAACTTTCTGAACCTTGTTTAAGAACAACCAATCAAGTTTAAAAACATTAGCTTGGGTGAAACACTCTGCATTTCTCTCTTCTCTAGTCTCCCTTTTCTAGTAACAGGAAAGTCTTTTGTGCAACTTCACCACTTTTCTCCAAGATTTTTTTTTTTTTAAGACTGGAAGCACTGGAAGGCAGAGATGGTCTCTTTTAACACATTAGTACAGTGCTTGGCATAATGCTGCTAGCAGGCTACGGTATTTCACATTCAGTACGCGAAGTGGTTAGAAATTCAGTGAAGTACTCATAAGTTGCACTGCTTCCCTCTAAATTTGCTGCTACCAATAGTGAATCCTTCCTGAGAACATCCAGAAAGTTAATGCAGGAAGCCTTTAGACAACAGGAATCAAGCTTATCCCCACTGTAATAAAACTGACTGTAGTCATTTTCAATTTACAGACACAGTGAAACATCTGTGGGGGTTAAATTAAAGAAAAAAAGCACACTACAGATCGGTGAAGTCAAGAGAAACTTCAGTCCACATTTCTACTTTTAAATGGAAACAGCATTCTTTGAAAAATGCCTCAATATGCCCCCACTCAGGGTCACACAGAACAGCTCAGAGCTAATTAGAGGACATAGCTCTAGTGGCCACCATCACCAGACGATTTAGGCAACAACATGGTATTTAGTTACAAGCCAGCATACTTGCAGGTAGCTTAACCAAAAAATGTAAATGCCTTTTCATAGGCATTTATTAAGAGAGTTTTTTTCTTGCCATAATTGCACAACAGCAAGAAACCAAGAGGGTTTATTACAATGCTGATTAGCTTCTTGATTTTTGCACAGATTCTGGTATTTGTAGATTTTTTTTTTAGAATAGGGCAGTATTTCAACTTGCTTGAGTGCAAATGGAATGAATCTAAACATGCTTAGAGGTATTCGGCACAGTAAGCTATTTGTTCATTAGGAAGAAAAAAAACCCCATGTTTTTACCAAATTCAGGACACTACAGGAAAATTTTCTATTTGCACTGAAATCAACCATCTTAACACATTCTGTCCTCTTCTGCCCACAAAGCTCTTACCAAGTTCAGAGAAAAACACAAAACCTCAACTTAGTCTTAAAATAATGCATCTTTTTCTATATTACTATAAAAAAGATCCTAGGCAAAATTTCTCATGTTTAGTCTCAGTCCAAGACCAATTTTTAACTTCTAGTTTTCTTCTTTATCTGCTTTGTCTTTTTTGTTGAAATTTAATTCCGATGGAAGAAGGGGCGCACCACAGCCATTTCAGACTAGTTACTGGGTGAGCGGGCACACTTTAAAAACCTGAGGTGCTTCTATCATGTCCTCACAATTTACAGGGACAAGCATCTATGACGTTTAGGACAAAATCTGGTTCACAGTGCAGTTTTATGCTATTGAAAAAGCCAAACATCTGTCCTATGTTATCACTGCAGTTTTTGATCCCTTAACTTTGTTTCCAAAAATCACATTTTTTGAGTCTTTCAGAAAATGGCAGGTACACCTAAAGGGACTGATCTCTGAGGGGAAAAAAAAAACAACAACAACAACAACAACAACAAAAAAAACACCCAAAAAACCAACAAAAAAACCCAAACCAGCCACAAACACCACCTTGGAGGTACACCACCTGTGAGTTAAAGAGGAGACTGAGCTCTCAGTGCTGAGGGCTTTCTGTCCAGATCACAGTTGTCAGACTACCCTTCCAGAAGAGTGGCCAAGAAGTCCCCAGTTTATATACCCTGTAAGCAAATCCTGCTTGCTCATCTACGCAGGCTGTGCCAACTGCTGGCCGAGGGCAGGGTCAGGCTGGGCAAACAGAACACTGAGCAGGCCCCTAGCCTGCAGCAAAGCCCATCTCCCTGGCTGATTTCTCAGATTCAGCACACTGAACAATTTTAGAAACAGATGCCAGTAAACGCAGGAACACTTGAACTTTCTGAACCAACCCAGCAGCACATGTAAGAAAAAAAATAGCAAGCCGCTCCACACTATGAAGTACCAAAGCAGTCCTGGATGGGGCGGACCTACCTTCTGACAGGCATGTACTTTCTTCACAGCTCCCCTCCCTAGAGGTCCTCAGCATATAATTCACTTGATCAAGTCATGCATTAAAGAAAAAGCAGGGAGAATAGCACCTGGATCTAAAGAAGTCTCATATTTCACTGAAACTTAGCAGCAACTCCATTTTCAGCCCCCAGGGAAGAAAAGTCAGCATAGATCATCATTCACAAAAGAAACATTTATAGAAAAAAAATTGGCTTTTCCACCCAGTCTACCAACACCAGTGAAGAGTTTTGCATAGAGCATGTGTGCTTTCTTATGTGGAAGTGTCATGGATATGCTCCAAGCTGCTGGTTCCACAGGAGCTATATAGAGAGGTTCCCACGGACAACAAAACCTTGGGGACTTGAAAGGAAGCTACAAGAATTCTTCGCTATTTAAAAATTCACTCATAAGGCATAAGGGAGAGAAGTTCCCATGCAAAGTAACTTGAGTGGTGAGGTTGGGCTGGAAGCCCTTTTGAAGCCACATCTCACATAGCTTCCTGAAACTGCTAAACCTTGCCCCTCTAAATCTTCATGCAAGGCACGGAGCTTTGAGTTCATTCTCATTTAATTGGGCTTAACGTCTAAATGTTTTGAGCATTGCTTGGGGAATAGTAAAGGAAACCTGTCAGCAAGAAGTTGAGAAAAAGGAAAGAAGAAAATTAAGTCTCTGACCCTTTGAGAAATCAGAGAACTAAACAAGCATCCTACTGATCCTGGAAAGTTTAAGGGACTTCTATCAACAGGGATCAAAACCTGGCTCCTAACACCCATGCATAATCCCCAAAATAAAGCTCTGGCTGCTTCCCAAAAAATGCATCAATTTCTGCCTAGATCACATAGAACTGACACGTTTATAATGGAAGCCATAATTAATAGTGTTTCAACAAAACAATACCTGGGAATTTAGCCACATCTATTTGCTCGACTGAAAGGGAAGTCCTACAGCTAAACAGCTCAGCCTTCCTCTTTGGGAGAACAGAACAATGAATCTCACTGCAGTGACATATTCCAGGCAATTACAAGAGCTTCAGACCTCAAAGCCACACTCTGAGCATGACTGGAACGTAAATAGATTAGCAGCTGTTAAGGATTGCTCTCCTCCTGATTTGGAAAGCATGTTCCCACTTCGCTTTTGTAGTCTAATGATGCACAACCATTCTTTCTAACAAGAAAAGCCATTTCACATTTTTATAAATATCCCAAATGCTTCATGCTACCCTTAGTTACCCTTCATCCCTCTGTTCTCTACAATGCAGCTGACTAAATGGAGTCATGTTTTCCAGCACATTACAGTCTTACCTTAAGCAGAGCAAACCCCATACCACTTATATCATCCTCCATGCAGGTAGAGGAAAGACAGGACTTGTTTTGCCCTGGAGCCCTGGTCAAAACCACTCTTCTCTGATCAGCAGTCTTCAGAGGAAAATAGATGTGGCAAGAGACGATTCTAGGTTCCGAAGTAAATTCTGTGAACACTAAAAGATAACCCATGGCTCTCTCAAAGTGCTTTACAAAGCAAGTAGCATCTCTTAAGTCCATTGCATTGAATGGGAAAGTGTCAGAGCAGCACAGAACTGCAAAGCTTTTTGTAGAAGGTCACTCAGCAATTTGTTATCAGAGCTACCACTAAAACCCAGATGTCTCTATCACAGTTCTTCAGGCAATGTTGCCCTTCTGTCTCCAACAGCCTCCCCACGCACCAATTAAAAAAAAAAAAAAAAAAAAAAAAAAGAAATCCAACAAACCCAAACCCCCACTTCCATCAGAGCAGGCTGAGCTAGAATCTAAAGGTGCACTGTAGTCCTTCACACTGTCTACCAGTCAGTGTAAGTAGCTCACCATTCAGCATGCTGACTTTTCTGCATCTCGGTTCTGAGCACAAAACACAACATCCTTTGCTGGGCTGGCTATCCAGCCTCAGGGCTGTTAATGCCATTGGGAAATTAACTGCCTATGAGTAGGTACCACAATGCTCTGCTTTTACAGATTTTCAAAAGTCTTTTACAAGTCTACAAAATTATTTGAGGCACCACTGCTTTTACAGATCTAACCTGAGAGTGCCTACATAATTCTTAAGACTTAACTCATAGAACTTGCAAACCCATGCTGGTCACGGAGATACCTTTAATCATCTGGCCAAGGCATCCATTACTCCGAATTGCTAAATGCCCGCTATTCCTACTGACCTTTAAGATCAGCGCAGGTAGAGACTCCACGTATCTCAGACTGTAATTCCACAGTTTTTAACTTGAGAGATGTGACTCAAAACATCCTGTACAGTAGTACAAATTTCAGTGACATCTGGAACACACAACCACCTTTCTGACAAATCAGTCACAAGTACTATGAGAAAACAAATGGCACCCAACTGTCATAAAGCTTCTAAAAATATTTGAGCACATTTAAGTAAGTTTATAGGGCTACAACATCTTGTTCTGACACCAGGAGCTCTAAAGCTGGATCTACTATCTAACTGAAAAACAGGCTCAAGAACCAATGTATCACTGCTTGGTTTTGTGCCTGCCCAGCAAAAGCTGACTATTTAAAATCTTAATTTGTTTCAATAACAAAGAAGTAAACCTCTCTTTATAAACTGTAATCAGTGTTGTCCCAATGGCAGTGTGGTGCCCAGTTCAGTAAGGCTTTTATCCCAGTGATAAACTACAAGAGCTTTTGAAAACTGCAGTGTAATTGCACTAGCTTCCCACAGAGACTTAAGCTATATCCTTTTCCAAACGCATACTCACTTTGGTAGCACTGAAGAAAGGCACAAACTTCAACAGTGACAAAGATTAGAAATACTTGTCTTCATGATAAAAAAAAATCAATAAACATGCTATTTTCACCTGCAATCACATGATAAAACTTACTCCCTTTGCATCCTCTGCAACCCTACTGGCATATGATGCAGAAAGATTTTTGGTACCTAGTGAACCAAGACATGTGGCTTAGACATTAACAACAATAATATTAATATCAATGGTTACCTATATTTGTCAGGGGACAGAACTGCATATACCACTGCTTAGGATATTCTACAACTACTCAAGTAAAACATACCCACATTCTAATAACTAAAGCCCACTAAATTGTTCTAATAAAGCCAGCTAAAAGAAACTTGGCATAGCCAAGGCACCCTGCACATTGCTCTCTGGAAAGCTGAAAACTGCTCAAGTCACTTTAGCTCTCACTTTTTGCTCCTGTATGTGACTGCATTAAAAGAAATATTTTTAAGCAGTGCTAGAATCTACTTCCAGGGATGAAACAGAGGGCAACTCTGAGTTGCCTTAGTTTATAGTAGATATTTCTGAATTTCTTGTTAATATTCAGAAGGTGGTTATTTAATAGTCCAGTGATTGAATTAGTCTCAGTTTTTGCTCTTTAAGCTCTATTCTCCTAAAACAATTAAGAAAAACAATTAAAGCATGTTCCAGTATAGCTCCACATAACAAAATACCAAAGACAGAGACAATTGCAGGCATTAATCTTTAATTAACAGCACCAGAGGAACTATACTCTAGTAGCTAGAGTACTTCACTAGCCACAAAAAGCCTTCATTCTAATCCCAGATCAGCCACTGATTTGTTATGCACCTCCCATGAGAGGGGAAAAGAAATACCCCTCTAAACTCTGTTTTGCTTTGTACCTTTTGTCTGCTTTACCTCTTTATTTTTGCAGTAGTGGTAGCAGGGGTGTGCTCTACCTGTGCAAAACCCCACACTGGCTGTGCAGCATCCGGTGAGCAGCCCGACTGCTAATTGCAGTTAACAGCAACATCATCCAACCTATCTCAAGATAGTTTTAAACCTCTAGTGTTTCTGTAACACTCTTGGAAACCTTACAGATAAACCAAAAAGAGGCAGCCTGTAGCAAGGAATAATAAAAGCACACAAATTACTTCCAACAAAAAAAACATTATAGCCCATCTTTGAGCAATCTCCCTCACTCCCACGATTGCTATGCGATCCCCAGGCTGGTGACATACGAACCTGTTTTCTTGCTGGCTTTTTTCCAGACATCCAACTTACATCTTGGCTAGCCTCTCCAAAATGGATACTCCCTAGTAAACAGCAGCAGCACAACGCAGCCAAAACAAAGCTTATGCTTCTCCTTCCATTAAACCCTGTCACTTCCTTTTCAAGCAGCCTTAGATTAGCACTCCTTGTCTTTCGTTCATCCCCCAGATCTAAGCTATGACAAATCTTGCTGCTTTCCCTCTGCAGCCAGAGCATCTCTAGAATCTATTCTGACAGGGAAAGTTCTTTTTCTCATCCTTATCTCTACCTTTCTCAGAGTCCCCCATGCTAACAGACACTAGTAGACAAAAAATACTACCGCCACCATTAGGCTCCCATTCTTGCCATTATAGAACACATACCTTTATTCCTCCAGACAGGTTCCTGACTCAATCGGCATTTGCAAATATATTCTGTTTAGAGTGATTTTGTATAACACACACTATTCAACCGCCTAACCTAACTCCCCTTTGTCAACATGAACATTTGTTCTCTATTTGTTTCACACCCACCAATTTCTGAACACAAATAACCACTTACTCGAACGTGTGGTTGGAAAAGCACATGATCTCTGTGGCCTATTCCCACCTGGTTCTGCTACCCTCCAGTAACCTCTCAACAAAATTCCCTTTCCTTCCACCAGCTGAGGCAGAAAAAAAGTAGAAGGGCTGAGATTAAAGCAAAGCAGTTCCCTAGCTCTCAAGGAGTGTGTTATCACTCTCTGTCTGCATACCAGGACAACAAAAAACTCTATTCCTCATGCAACCAGCTTGCCCCAGGCTTGTCTCTACATTCAGATATTTGGCTTTCCTTCCCCATCGTAGATAAAACACTCCCCAGAGGCAAAACTTCTTAGTAAGCATTCAGCCCTTTGATCTCAGAAGCAACTGGCACACAGCTGCTCCTCATTACTTTTGCAGCTCTCAGGAACCTTTTGCATTTTCCCGTCCTCTGTCATAGGCAGGCACAAAGGGCAAGACCACCACCAGCAGCCATCTTTCATTCTCATGCAAAAACTTTTATCGCCATCTCATGTACCTTGCTCAATTCTTCCTTGGATTACTGCCCCCCTGGCCAAGTCCCAGCTCTTCCCTCCCAACCTTTTCCCCAAGCATGTGAGCAATGCCATCCTGTACCTTTTCTCAGCAAGTCTCCCCTGGGCTTGGGAGCCTCCTTGGGAGACAGAGTATTCCTTCTCTTCCTACAGATTGTAGGGAACAGGCTGCTGTCCCTCATCCCAGGAAAATCTTCCCTCAGGTCCCAGTTTGCAGGTGGTAAGAAAGAAGTCCCCCCAGTTTCTCTTCTGTGCAACTACAAAGCCCAGCAAGCACAGAAAAGCCTGTCTCCTAAGAGGCAAACACACTGTTGGACCTTGCTAAAAAAGCACGGATCTGTTTAAAGAAGTATCATCTCAGAGTCTAAGAGCAGACCAACTGCAGTGACTATTAACAGCACAAGGTTTTCCATTATAAATTTAAAGAAGAGCCAGAAACCAATTTAGCATCTCAATTAAATTGCAAGAGTCAGAGACAGGATTTTAATCCCTGCCTTAGCTGGAAAAGCCATTGAAACAACGCCAAGAAGACAACTAGGTATTATAGAAAGCAGCACAGCTAAATGACTCTGCCTATAACACTGAACTTTGAGAAATATTTACACTCCCTTCCCTATGTAGATAGTAGGCAAAGGGAACTGTTGACCAATCTGATGAGATTTCCCTAGATGTACTACATAAGATTAACCTTAATACTCAGATACTGAGGAGAAGCAATAGAGCTGAAATGCCTGCTGCTCAGCTTGCCTTCCAGAATTGCCTGACTGAGGCTATGACTACGTACCCACCAGCACTTCTGCAGCAGCTCCTTCATCAACAATGCCAAGCTGCAACCTGGCACCAATTAGAAAAATCACTTCACCTGGTCCTACAGCTGCTCATTCAGAGCCAAGGCCAACAGCTGCTGCACTCCTGCTGGGAGCATTATGAATCATATGCATAAGACTTCACTCCTTTCTCTCAGTTAGTAAGGGAAACAAACCCACTAGTACAAGATTCTTACTTCTGGGTGGGAATTGTTTATTTTTTTTCCAAGCAGTATACATTACACTTGTTCATGTGTGTGTATACACACTATGGGGGAAAAAGTTAGTTTTACTAGAATCTAACAGGAAGATGAGCACATTTGTTGAAGCAGCATAAAGATTTAGGATTTTTAACTTTGTATCAGAACTTTTGCTGCAGGTGTAACTTCCAGGAAAAGCCCAAGCTTTTAAGAGACCTGATCAAGGGGAAAAAGGAAGATGCTCCTGGTTAATCATCTCTTTTGTTAAAGTGTGGCATAACCCCTCAACAGACACTTTCAAAAGCAGACTTTAGCCAACAACTGAAGCCATTTGCACTGATGCATAGTAATGACACATGATGTTTGAGCCAGCCATGTTACATATTTACCAGTCAAGTGTCAAGCCAAGAACTTTCCCAAACTCTTGTGCATTCAGTTTGTGATCGTGTAATCTATGTCTGTACGTGTGACAAGGTGCTTCTGCTCCCGGTAACCTACTAGAAACATCTTATAGCGGATAATTTTTAAAAACAACATAATGACTTAGAAAACTGCTTTCTGGTTTGTCAGAGTTCTGTTTGTAAAATGTGTAACAAAACTTCAGCAAAAGGAGTTATATTTAGTGGAGGTGTATAACAAACAAATACCATCCAGTAAATTATCCAGGATGATTCTCCTCACTGAAAGGAACCAATAAACAGACAAAAAAAGAAAGCTCAGCTGCTTCCCATGAGCTTTCTGCTTTTCTGTGCCACTCACCCCGACATGAGATCTTGATGTTTCCACTACAGCTATGCCCTAACTTCCACTACCAATCTCTCACTTCATCAAGTGAAGAACTTCCATTTCAGCACTGCATCGCTACTTTAATGATACATACCCACTCCATGAAACAAAAATGAAATAGAGGCCATTCCCCCCATCCAGCCTTTCATGGATTTCAACAGGAGTTAACTTGGATTCTTTATAGCTGCCTATACTCTCAACATTACTGCATATTGTTAACTCAACCTGTTTCCCTTCAACTGCATTGTCTGACGGTATATCCATAGCGTTCTTCCCAGAAACGTGTCTACAGTAACGTGACAGTAAAATCTTAGCTCCATGAGCAACCCTGTAAGCAAGAACCACAAGCTACTTTTAAAAGGTCAAGATTTGGTGAGGGTATGAGTGTGTGTCTGTGGAGGTCATTTAAGAAAGCAAGCAGTGGCCTTGTGCATCACTGTAAAAATCAACTTCCTTCTGATAACCAGTTGTGATCTGCAAAATTCAAAAAGCAGGTCAGTAAGCCTTTACTTTTCCCATGTTCAACAGGGGCTCCTCCCCCTGTCACGTACCTCCTTCTCCTCACCTTTTTTCTCCTTCCCCCTACCAAATTATGGAGAAGACATCTTCCCCCCCCCCCTTTTTTTTATTTGTCACCATGTAGTCTGAAATGACTTAAGAATTAATTTGAAGGTTTACAGATCTTTAATGTAAAAAAAAAAAAAAGATTAAATCCCAAAATGAGATTTCCTCCCAAATATTTTAGCTAGCAATCTGTAAAACAACTCCCGAGAACTTAAAACTCTCAAAAACATCTTTTTCTTAAAGCTAGAATTGTGAAGTCTTTCAGAAGGCACTGTATGACAGTGAAGAAACAAAAAATCCATTCCGCCATTGCAGGTCATCCTTTAAAGGCTATAAATAATGGCAAAACATATACAGTCTCTTAGTACTTAACTTGTTACTTAATTACTTTTATAAAAATTATCTAATGTTTCTATACAGTAACATGGAATTATTAGAAAACTTCTTCTGTAGATATAGCTTTATGGAGGACAATCATCATTAGTTCCTACAGCCATCTGAAGCCAGTAGTCCAGATTTCTAAAAATGACGAAGTTGTACAAGTTCTCTCCTCCCTTGTGGAAACCATGTTCATTTTCTCTCCAGGAAACAGGGCTGTCTGCAAAGCCATGCACAGTTAAGGTCAGCCAATATGCCAGTTTTGGTTCAACAAAATAGCAACTGCAAGGAACAAGACAAGATAATCAATAATTACAGTGGAATAGAGAGCATGTTCAAGTACGCAATATAAAGTTAAAAAAAGACATATGCACTCTAGTGAAAACTTGTAATTAACAAAAAACACTTCTTTAGTACATAATAAATACATTTTTAAAAAAATTATATCAGAAGACATTAGGAAATGAAATAAGATTGACTCTTGATTACTCCTACTGTACTTTTAGACATGGCAAACCTGCAAATTATAGCGATTAGAAAAGTTTAAGTTGTAAAGTAGCTGCTCAGAATTTCTTACAGCATGCATTTTCTTTCAGAAAACAGAACATTTACTGAGAACAGTTGCTATCAGGGCAAAAAAGACATAGGAGGAAGAAACATAGCCAGGCTATGCTTGACACAAATACTTTTACTACCAGAAAGGAAATGGATTACAAATAATCAAAGCCAGACATTATCTTACTGCTCACAGAGTCAGAGTCACAGAATGTTAGAGATTGGAAGGGACCTCGAAAGATCATCTAGTCCAATCCCCCTGCCAGAGCAGGAACACCTAGATCTCTTTAAAGTAGAGCATAAAAGCCAAAGAAATTTGTGTTCCAACTCTGGCCTAGGGAGGCTTTCTGTATGAGATTTGAAAATCGCTCAGAGTAATGATCATATTCCAGATAAAGCAACAGCAATATTGTCATGAGTCAGTGCTACAGTCATGAGCCACTAGGCACTTTAAGAATTGCCTCATACATGGAGCAAAGAGTTTCCAGAATTTGCTATCAGTAGCACTAATATACAATACAGCCAGATACCACACTGATCCATGATACAGTCAGCATCATGTAGTTTGGTATTGAATTTGAACTATGGCTCCCCCAGTCACCACTATCCAGTGTCCTATGTTACAACACTTAAAAACTCACTAAAAGTTTATTGATTGTAGTGGCATAATAACCTCGAAGTACATAATAACCTTGCAATACTCTTTTTGGTATCATAAAGGCTTTTCAACCATATTTTCCATCAGTAGTTAAAAAGACTACATCAGACATATATGAGGGCATCTGATTTTCACAGACGGGGGAATTTGAAAAATGTGGAGCTCAGTAGAGCCACTGTTTCTTAGAAATTAAGATAAAAAGCAAAGTCATTACCAGAATACAGGGTAGTCATTTTCGAATTTGGAATATCCAGAACTGTTTATTTCTTTTTTTATATACTGATGTTAAGCTTCCAGATAATTTCCTAATTGAAGTTAAAAAAATTCATTTTGTATATTTTGCTATTTCCCTGCAACAGCACTACTGAAAAAAGGTATTTAAAAACTATTCCAAAAAGTGTTACGAGTACAAATGTTTTAGTAATGTACTCCTGTCAGCCCTTACCATAGCTGCTCCAATAACTGAATTATCTTCTCAGGAATTATAAAGCCTGTGATTGTGCACAAAAAAGCTTTTTCCACCATTGTGTTGGGCTGAGGGCAGCAATAGGTTGATAAAAAGCTAGATGATTTGTTGTCTCTGGAAAAAAAAAAAAAACACAAAACAACTAGAATAAATATACTTTAAATCTTCTACAGTAACTCTCAGTAATCAAAGCTTTTACCAAACAAGTCGTACCTATGTATATCATGTAAATTAATGCTGAAGCAACCAATGACCAAGCAACTAATACACAAGATGTCATGGTGCTGTGGATTAACCATCGTAGAGCAAAAGTGAGAAAACATGTGGGTTTAGAAAAAGACAATTTAATAGTAAAAGCAGAAGCTGCATGTGACAGTGAATCAAACTAAGGAATTCATTTACTACTTCCCATCAGCAGACAGATGTTTAGCCATCTCCAGGAAAGCAGGGCTTCATCATGTGCGATTGTGACTTGGGAAAACAAATGCCCTAACTCCAAACATTCTCCCCCTTCTTTCCCCCAGATTTTATTGCTGAGCATGCCACCATACGGTGTGGGATATCCCTCTGCTCAGCTGGGGTCTGCTGTTGTGGCTGTGTTCCCTCCCAGCCTACTCATGGGCAGGGCAGTACAAGAAATAGGAAAGGCCTTGATGCTGTGTAAGCACTGCTCAGCAACAGCTAAAACATCCCTGTGTTATCAACACTGTTTTTGTCATAAATACAAAACAGCACCACACAAGCACCAGTAAACATGGGTACCCCCAAAACCACAGCGCAATTGTTCAAGACTTACAACAAACACTGAAGTGCATGCGTCTGTAAGAATCAGTCATAAGAAATGCATCATAAGAATTAGTTCTTATTTAACTCTTACTTAAAATAAATTGTGGCTTTCCTTACTTAAGATTATTTAAAGATCAAACAAATTCAAATACTTACAAGCTAACTTGATTCAAGACAGCACCTAGCCATTCAAACAGTTCCTCTGTACTGCAGGACTCATCTGGCTTTCCTTGCAGCTCGTTACTTTGTAACACCGGACACTGCAAGTCCTTTAAGGTGCTGAAGGTCACTTTTGGCTTCAGGGCCTGTATTTGGTTTTTTGAAAAGTATGACATCAATGTTGATCCCTCTGCACCTTAACAACACAACACCACAAGGAGCTGTTACAAAACTACTAAACAAAAGGAGCTCTGAATACATTAAACCTTTGTATGTGTATACAAGAAAATGCAGTGTGTAAACTGTTTACATGCTGTTGTCTTTGGCAAAAGCCATAGAATCTTCAGCTTCCTTATCTTCTTGGAAATGTAACAGTGCAAGATCCAGCAACTCAGTAAAATTACTATTTAACTGGTAAGTATAGATTTGTCAATAGAAAATTCAAGCTGAATTAACTGGGCAAGTAATAAAACAAACTCATTAGAAAGAGGAATTCAGAGTGTTAACTGCTCCTCGAGACAAAGTGGTCTGCAAATGCACTCACACCATAAGCATACCCATGCTTACATACATGAGGCCAGAGAACATTTTGCCTTGCATGTACATTCCCTTTGTGTTCACACACAGGTACTCACTGCTGTAGAAGAACAATGCATGCTTTATACCACTAGGTCATCTCTAGCTCAGCATTTCCAGAAATTCCTTGGGCATTGCACCATGAGAGGAAGAATACATGTAGATGTGCACAAAGATAATGCATCTCTAAGAAAAATAAAGGGAACTAAGCTCACATGAATTCAGGCAGTATTCCCTGCAAAAACCACGGTGTGTCTAGAGGAATCCCAGCATCACTAGTTCACCAAGAACTGCCTCTCAGAGACCGCAGGGCTTCTAGAATCATGAATAACTCCAGCAGAATAAATTCCTGCAGATCTCAGGAATACTTTGCAAAAAGCTATAATGCCATTTAAATTCCCCTGAAACATGCCTTCACGACTGCAGAAAGTTTCCCTTCTCCTTATCCTAAGAGGCACTCAGTCTTCTATCCAGCATGTCAGGTTAGTGGATCTCTTAGTTCTGTCAGCTGAGGACAACAATGCATAAGAATCCTTCTGAGAGGACTGATGCCATCACTAAAGACCACATACTTGATTTCCCAGGTGTGATGGCAAACTTAATTTAGGAGCCATAAGGTTTTGGAGAAAAATTATTTATAGTAAATCGAGAAATTGGCTTCAGGTAAGGTATATTTGGAAGGTCATGTGGTCATCAAGACTAGAGACTCTCCTACCCACCTGGTTAAAGTGTCTGCCATCCCAGAACACTGTTTTCCCTGAATAGTGTAAAAGTGAGCAGGTGACTATATGTTTGAGAACAGATTTATCAGTGATGTCAAGAGGAATTCTACAATAGACTGGAAGATGAGGACTGGAGACAGAAGAAAGGGGGGAGGGTAAACAAATCAAATTATAGCACAAATCTCACTTTACTAGGATCAAAGAAGAAAAAAAAATGTGGCAGGTCTTCAAATGCAGTATGGCTGTAAAAGTTAGATGTACCTTGATGGACTTCCAGGGAAAAAGCCATGTATCTTAATTCTAGTGATACAAAACAGCAGGTAAAATTATGAAAACTTATCCTAGACTAAAAAACCTAACCTAGGAAAGCATATTGCAAATTAAGAGATATTAACCGATTTCCCTTTTGAAACAGTAAGATAAATGACACTGAGTCTATTTTCCTAAATTTGAAATTCCAGATATTTTCATAAAGTAACAGGGCAACCAAGAAATAATACCTTATTCAGTATAAGTCTTAGGGCCAGTATAGCATTTAAATACCACAGAAAAGGCATGTATTAACAGAATAAATTCAAGAACAGGATAGACTTAACTGTGGAATACCCTATTGAAGACTTGCTATCAAAAATTATGGACTGCCTAAACTCCATCAGTCATACTTATCAAGGACAATCACATTGGGAAGCAAAAAAAAGGAGGGCACATCAAAAAAGGCTGTCCAAGTACCAAAGGGCACAGTGAGAAAGACAGACAGCCACAGACTTCTTGTTAATTTAGTATTTTTATATAGATATTTTTAAGTCCAAAGTCTGCTAGAACAGATGATCTTCCTTCAGTCTGTACTTCCTATTGGTATTTGTTAGACTAACATGTTCAAAGTATGTATAATATTGCCCTAGAATTCTAAGTCAAATATAGAAAATTATACATTTTAAATGTCCTCTCCACACAGGAGCAAGCCTCAGCTACAGTCCGAACTTCAAGAAATCTCAAAGACTACAGTCAAGACTCCAACAGAACAATTCCTCTAATTACAGCATAGCTTTCTATGTTAACAACCAGTCATTGTCAACGTTTTTCAGAGGCCAGTGACTTTCAGCCAATAAACATTTAAAATTGTCACATAAATTACAGCAATAGAAAAGAGAAGATTGTTTTGCCTCTGTTGGTAAATACATAAGACACTCCAGAGTCCCTTTTTCTGTTCCTCTTAGTGCCTCAACCACTAAGTGGGAAAAACAGGTATGACAACAAAAAAATCCTGCTGTTGGAAAGTGACACGAATGTTTATAGGTTTGCAGGAGTGCCGGCCATAGGAAAGAATGCTAGCAATATAGCAGGAAGGCTGAAACCAGAATGTTCACAGAGGACACGGATTTTCTCAATAAAACTTCTCTTTTCCCCTTCAAGCAGAATCTACATGGTGCTTCATGTCTATTAATAAAAATGTACAAACATTTTATTTTTGTCAGTACTAAGGAACTAAGAGTCTTTAGTGTGTTATGACCACGAGATTCCTACACAGAAAGGCATTCAGATTTAACTCCATATTCAGGAAACGATTGACCTGACCCGGTTTTTGGATGTAAGAAAGTGAAGAAGAGGAATGCTATTCTTCTTGAATGCTGCTACAGTGGCAGCAACAAATATAAGAAACATACCAGACCCAGAGGCATTTTGCTCTCTGCCCAAGGTCAATAAATCCAAGCAAGTGAACCTTGAAGATCTACCACTTTAGTTGGCTTTATGTCACCATTTATGGCAGCAACAGCTTTCACAGTGACTCTTTCCTGAAGACTACAAGGATGGAATTGCAAGCCTTTAAACAATTTCTGTATGACAAACAAGGAAGGGTCCTTGTCATATGAACAGTACTTAAAAAGGGGGAAGGGAAACATGAAGGACTAAAGTGAAACAAGGGACACTGCTAAAGGAGCTTGTAAGCAGCTTTAATTTCTCAGATCAGTAACACCCTCTCAGACTTGGTCTGGAAGAGCCAGGAAAAACCACACTAAAAGCTACACAGCTATGATGAAGAAAAATGTTTTTTTGCAGTACAGACTCCTGCAGTTTTTTCAATTCTATGCAAATGCTAGGTATCCCTAGATACAGCCTATTCTGAGGTAATACAAGTAACTGAGGATTTTGGAAAACGGCCCTCAGAGGAAGAACAATACTTAAACCCCAGCAGAAAAATGAATGTAATTAGAAAACAGTAGATGAACGAATACTAGAAGAAAGGTGATTTGAGACAATACAATTTCTTAGAACAACAACTACTCTGCTTCAAACTCAAACAAGTGTTTGAGAATAAAATGATAAAACAGCAGACTGCACGTGTATCAGTGTACATACCACATGATGGAAACAGGGATTCTGTACATGTCCTATAACTACTGATGAAAGTTCCCCATCTTGAGTACTACACCAAATATATAACTTATGCCTATTAATAAAAAAATAAATAATGTGTATTTATAATGGTTATGTATGTCACAAATTTATAAAGAAGAGGCAGCACTATAAAATAGGCAAAGTTACACTAGAAAGCCTGCACGACACTAACACAAGGAAATGAAGCAATTAACATATCCTCTAAGAAACACTGTTGTGTTCCTGAACTGAATGTTTTGCTGTGTAGGAAGCAACACCCCCTCCCCAAACAAATAAACAAAACAAACAAAAAACTCCACCCAAACACATTTTAATCTAACTTTTCCATCCACTAAAAAAGTATTTGGGCAATCACTGGAAAAGAACAGTAAACTAAAAATATTTGGACTTCATGTCAGTTACATTTTACTTTTACATTTAGTTTTTATTACCTGTATTATACCAAGCCATCAGGAAGTCAAATTCTAAAGGTTTCTTTTCTTTCAAGGCCCAAAGCACTCTGTTATATTTCTTGCTATCAGGGTGAAAGCTGGAATCAGTCAAGTCAATAGTTATAACTGCGAAAATGTACAAAAGCAATTGTTACTTAACTGAAATAACTTTTAATATTATATTCATTAAGTACTAAAAGAACACAACGAAACCAAAGAACATTAAACTTCCTTTCCACATATACAGCATCTTTACAAAGTATTTGATTATGCAAATATGACTCTCTATTATGTAACAAAATACTCTACTCCTGCTGTCCTTGCTTTGAGATAATCTGGAACTGCCTTCTAGTGACTAGAGGGACACATTCCTTTTGTAACGGCAGTGACAGAAGTATCAAAACAGCGCCTTAAAAATATCTTGGTAATTAGGCAAGCTATTAGCACTAAAAAAGCTAGAATTTCTAACACTAAAAGCCATGTATACGGCAATGACAATTTTTCAACTGTTTTTTTCCAGATTAATTGGTCCCAAGGTAAAAGTTAAACTTATTTTTCAGATGGAAATTTCATTATACATTTTACTTGACAAACTGAATGGTAAAATGATGTCCCATTTTGCCAAAATTCTTATTATAGATAACAAATTTCCCCTTCTGAAGTTTTTATGTAACTACTTATCAACTACTGCAGGTTGTAATACATTTGAGATGGCACAGTGTTCACGGGTTTTTTTAATTATTTACAAAAAAAAATTAACAAAAGTCACACTCAGTATGTCTTCTCTGCAGCTGTTAAAAAATTACATTTTCCAAGTGCTTGGTATACGAAGACTAACATTTTAAATGTGTCAACTGTAATACAATTCTCCCTCTCAAGCAAGCAGTCTTGGGTGAGGCTCTTCACTGACTCTTTTGTCTAGTGTGCAAATTTTAAGCTCTACCTTAATTAGTTTAGTATTTTCCGCTTTCCATCAGAAGGCACAGATGCTGTGCACAGTATACAAAATTTCTTGAGTCCCAGATCACTCGAGTATAAACAACACAATGAAAACCCCAGAAATTAAAAATTTTATAGAATACCCCAAAGATCACACATTTGTTTCCTTAGAGCTGTTTTATTATTTGGAAAAATGTATTTTTTCCTCTTCATGCAGTCCTTGTATCTGCATCTGGAAAAATATGACCTAGACAAAAACCCATTTTAAGGTAAGGGAAGCATTGCTGGTTTAATATCCTAAAAAGGTGCTTCACAGACAGATCTGAAATAAGCACTGTTAATATAAATAATACTTACTATATCTCATTACTTTTTTGCCAGAATACCGAGAAGGGTGACCTTGCAGTCCAAGTTCCTCATAAGTATCCTTATCCACTGATAGAATTAGTTTTCCTATAAACAAAACAAACTTTAATACAAACAATCTTCTACTTAGTTCCCTTCGCAGTCTTCTGAGAATCATAAACCTTATACAATGTTAGCTTCGGATCAATGGTATTACTAATGGAATCCAGACTCCTCAATTTCAGTTAAATGGATTACCAAATTAACACTTCAAAAAAAAAGGTTATAATGCAATTACTTTTTTATCAAAAAGGTCTTATGAACTAGAATGAGGAAAGTGTAATATTATTCCTGAGCGAGGCATAGCTTTTTTACTGTACTACCTCACTTCATTTCCTCATTCTTTCCTCCACTTGTCCCCTAGCATTTGCCATGTCATTGGTTGAACACTACATTACACTGGGGCCTGATTTAGTAAACATTCATGCATGCATTGCTCAACTACACATACAAAATCAGTTCCTCCAACTCCAGCAGGACTACTCACATTGAGCAAACTATGCTTATTAGTGATGAGCAGATATACGCTGGAACAACTCCACTTTCATGTTCATAAACCAAATCCAGCAGCTGCCACTCAGTACAGAATTTCACACAACAGATCTCTACTACAGTCTACTGCACAAGTAACAGTGTAATATCAAATACAAACAAATAAGCTTGTTGCTGAAGATTTCAGATAACATAACCAGGAATTGTAACACTGTCTCTGCATTAATTGTGCATAACTTGTAATAGCTGTATCGTACAAACTCAATCTCTATCAAGTGTCCATTTCGCTAGGACTGTGTTAACAGAGCACATAAAAGAATTCCTCCTCTGAAGAATCTGAATTTACTTATGCCCTGATGGGCACCTGTCATATTACAGCATCTTGGGCCAGATGGCTGCTAGACGAATTTGTGTTTCTATTATATCTGATATACTGTTAAACAGAAACATATCTGATGCCCAAAATCACTTCATTATTTTCTCTGCATGTAAAATCCCACCCCAGATGTAACATTTGGTCATAAAACTGTGATGGAACTGCAAGAGTATTTTAACTCATTACATAATTCTCAAAGAATAAACAATATTTTAAAAGTGTTCCTCAGCAGTGCTGATAATTTTCTTTTTTGGTACAAATTCTGTCTTTAAGACCAGTAGGAAACAAGAAGTTGCAATGCAAGGTTTTCACAAAAATAATCCTCTGTAGCAATTGCAATTATAGTTGAGCATTGACAATCTGATACTATACCTAAGTTGATTTTTTAAAAATTTCCTTTATTTGAAATAAATTTAACAGCATGAATTAAAAAAATAAGTTTAAATTAATATTTTTCTGATTCAAACATATTTCTAACAAAGTTGGCAAGTATAGTAAGCATTGAATTTTCCAGTTTACATTACTCCAAATGAAAAGAACAACCCAAGACCATAATCAATATCTATGTATTACTAAAAGCAAAAAATATCATACCATTTGGTAGCAGAGCTGCAGTATTATCTTGGTCAATTTTTGTGTTATGAGTAAGTGCGTAGCATGAACCTTTAGGAAAAAAACATGAGATTACACAGTCTCTAAAGATGGACACGACCATATGAACAATTCACCTCAAGATAATCAAACATGCCAAATAACATTTGAATCATTCTAAACTCTTGTGTTTTCCTCATCTAACTTTCCTCAAGCAAAATAGCATTTTGTTATCATTTTTATAAACCTTGGACTGGCACTATTTTAAATGACCCGTAATACACATAACATTAACAATATGCCCCAATATGAAAACACCTTCTTTCCACATGTGACCTTTCCCACTCAGCAAACGGAAAACTACGTTTTTTTCCAGACCCACTTCTATTGTTAGTTCAGATGAAGACAAGGTGGAAGAAGCTCACGTTGCTAAATCTATTTTGTAGCATTATCTGCCACAACCAATTTTGGTTTTTAAAATACAAGAGTCAGATCCCGTAAACTCTGTGTACAAACATCGTATTGCTTCCATAAAGCTGCTGGCATAAAAAGCATTAATGAGACTAAAAGAAATAAGATGAGTCCCACATTTAGCAAGTAATTAATCTCTTATTCTGCTGTTTCATCTACATGGTCTCTGTTCTCCTCTCTTTTCCCTTTAAAGCTTTTTTCCAAACTGGCAATCATATGAAGGCTAAAATCGTTATCACAAGCCAAACAAGTGGGCCCTGCTCAATGAAAACAGCATGCTCTGAGTATGCAACAGCAAGTTGGCTGGGCAGAGGCTGCATCTTTCTTCACATCCTCTTTGCTCTTACTGTGTAGAGATGACCTGCTGTAACTCCATTATCAAAAACTTAAAAAAAAAAAAAAGGTAACCAGATTTTTTTCTCTTGTCCACTGTGGAACACAGCTAACACAAGGAATGAGAAAGGGAGAAAGGAGACAATTTCTGCAGGAACCTGCATAAAGATGAGGCGTAGAAGAAACAGGTGTGAGGATACACAGAAGCCCTCTTGATAGCTGGCTTACAGAATTAAGATGGAATAGGAAGAAATGAAGAAAGAACAATCATAGAAGTTTTGGACCCACTGGGTGTAAACAAATGTTGACACACCACAAAGCAGCAAAAGCAGATAAAGACATTAATACACAGTTTTCTTAGCATTTTTTCTTCCCTTCCTTTAAAATACTTTTCAGAATAAATGATAATAAACCAATTTTACTGTGTTACGAAAAATATACACTATTACTGCATCTGGCATGTTCTGATTACCTTCTTACCTTTCTTCACAAAAGCATCAATGAATTCGTGAGCGACCAACTCATGAACAGATAAATTCCTCACCAGGTAGTACTCTCCAACATCCGCAATGGTACTTTTCAGCACTTCAGGTAGCAAGCCACATTCAGGGATCAAAAAAGACACCTATTAAGAATATATTTGTAATGTAAATAATATTCTAAAATATGTTCCGGAAGAAAACCAAGAAACAAAAAAAGAAAAATTCTTCTTTTCAAAGAGATCAGTATGTTACACCAAAATGAGATTAAGAAAAAAAATACTTTCAAACTATTCTATCAATTTGCTATCAATTACTACCCTAGGATTCAACCTTAGGTTTAGGATTGAGACCTCAATTGGCCAATGGTATATTCCACATCATGCACATCATGCCCAGTATACAGATAGGGCTCTGGCCAGAAGTGCTCTCTGTTGCTCCAGGTTGCCAGGTTATCTCCCTCTGGGTTGCCCATCTCCCAGGGTTATCTCAGTCTCTCAGACACTCAAGCTCTTATCTTCATTTCGGGGTTGCTGTTTCAGGACTCTCCCTGCTCTGGGATCCTTATCCAAGAATGGGCTGAGCCTTGGTCATCGGATGGTGAGCAGTATCACTGTGTATCACTCCTTTGTACACTTGTATATGTATTACTTATTATAATAATTATTAATCCTTTCAATATGATTGTAGTTTAGTTATTAAATTGTTCTTCTCTCAACCCATGAGTGTTTTTTCCCTTTACCCCTTTAATTCTCTCCCCCATCCCTGGGAGGGGGGAGTGAGCAGCTGTGTGGTGTTTTGCTTCCAACCAGAGTAAAACCACAACAACAAAGGCGTGATTTTACACAGCATGACTTATCTATCTTGTCTCACACCATTATAAATTTAGCTTGAAGTCACACTGGAGCACTTCCTTCAACCCTTGCTGCAGGAAGCAGTTATAACTAAAAATGTACGCTAAGCATTTAGGTAACCTCAGTGGAAAAGCAATGACCAAAGTAGAATTTAAACTAGTTTTTGAATCAATGCTTTCTCCTCTGTAGAATATTTTGGAAGTCAGGAAAGTGAACCATCAGAACAAAACTTGAAGATGGGCTTATGATTTAAAAAAAAAAAAACCTCGTTAAGGCTACAACTCTACAACTTCTGCAGCAGGTTTCCAATTTAAGGTAGGAATCCGATTTTCAACAGGGATGACCACCTAGCTTTTACTAAACTCTGCATTCAGTCTTTTGGTCCAACTGCCTACCATTAATTTCCCTTGCGTTTAAAACCTTTCCTGTACGTGTTTCACCAGATCAACAGAGGTCTTAAGTTCGGAGTCCAGGGCAAACTGGGTTATTACATGGGCAAGTATCAAGCCTCCCAATAACCATGCATAAGTAGCATAAAGGTTCATCCCCCTGCTCCTTCCTACCCCACCCCTCAAAAAAACCCCTTTTCTCTGAAACAAAATAGCTCACAGTGAACAGGTACATATCTCCCCTTGCACACACGCACAAGAGAAGTAACAGCTGACAGAAGGGCTGCCTGCCACACAAGCAGAAAACTTTCTAGTTAGCTGCTAAAAAAATTACCAATTTTTTTCTTTTTCTTTGCAACATGCAAAGAAAGGAGAGCAAGCTGGCAGAAATCGGTCTTCGCAACATTAAGTTGTCCAAAACAGTGAAGCAGCTGTTGACAGCATGACATGGTGCTTTGGCAGATGGACGGACAACACGAGCAAGAGGACTTCCAGGGTACACCTGCAGCCAGGCTTCAGCCGAAACCTCCCCGGCTGCTGAAGGACTCCCTCAGTCCCTCACTGCTTGGATCACCGATCTGCGGGTGACTTGCTGGGTGGCACTGACAAAACACTGTCATCTCTTCCCCCCGGGTCACCCCTCTTCTCTTCTAGATCGTGTCCACATGCTCTGCCACTCTTTTGAGGTGTTACATGCCGCCCAAGACCCCCAAGCCAGCGGGGGGCTAATTTTCCTCTTCCTTTTTCCCCTTAAGCGAGGTGTGCGGGCCACCTTTCCCAGGGACGGGATAAACCTTCCGGCAAACAGCGGGGCCCGAGCTGGGGCACCACCGGA